>NW_025870317.1:0-2554 GCF_002878395.1 Capsicum annuum
CATATCCAACTGGGATGTGACATTAAATCTGGTATCTTGTTACCCTTTATACAGAGATGTGAAAGAACATCTGCGGCAGTCTGGTTCTCAGGGGAGGGCTGCTATCATGAGGATGATGAAGGAGTGTGCTAAAGACTTTCCAAGTGGTTCTTGGTGAAGATATTATGCATGCTGCAAATAAACATGGTGCCTGAAGTGTTACACATTCTGCAAATAGGCATGGTGCCAAAAGTGTTATACATACTGCAAATAGGCATGGCGCCTGAAGTGTTGTTATACATATTGTAAATAGGCGTGGTGCCTAATAGGCATGGTGCCTGAAGTGTTACACATACTGCAAATAGGCTTGGTGCCGGAGCCCGGAAGTGTTGTACATACTGCAAATAGGCATGGTGCTGAAGTGTTATTTGGAAGTAGGACTATGGACATGAGGAAACATTGGACAGATAATCCTGTTGTGTGTTTCATGTTTGGTCAGTCAAAAATTGGAAAAAAAAAAAGATTCTAGAAACAAGTTCTTGAAAAATAAAGAAAACGAATATCCTCATGAAACGAAAATTAGCTTCAAAACACTTTTCATATTGTTTACTTCTCTCAATCCCACCACTCATTCCATGTAGTGTTTGTCTAAATTATTTAAATGTTTTTAGAATAATATTTTTTGCTTATTTGCTAGACACTAGAAAGTAAGTAAAAAAATTCACTTATTTTTAGGAAAATATTTCCCTCCATACCAAATTCACCATATGTACTTGTTGTCCTCTTGAGTTTCCTCTTCTTCAAGAACAACCATTATTTCCTTCTGCCCTTGTCTATCTAATGTCAAGTATGCTCTCAAAACATAGACCATGTACAAGGTAGTACTTTTGGAAAGATGGAATATCAACGCCTGAACATAACATTACATTAAGTTGAATGTAACTATCAAAGGATCAACCACTATTTTAATAAGTAAGGCGGACAACTGTTGTTCGGTGGAGCATCAAGTGCGGAGGTTATTCCCATCATTGAAGTCAGTCTTCCAATTTATGTGGACTCTATATGAGTAATTATCTCTCACTTGATTTTCCATTTCAAGAAACCAATAAAATTCTATTTTGACTAGTATTAAGGCCAAAGCTTTCAGAAAGATTATCGAGATTAGGATAAAATGACACTTTAAATTACATTTAGTGGATTTAGGGCTTGTTTGGTGTGAGGGATAAGGGCTAATAATCTTAGGATAAGATGTAGGATTATTTCATCCTATGCTTGGTTAGAAGTCTTGACTAATTTTGGGGAATATTTATTTCATCATTTGCACTATAATGAAGGGATAAGATATCCCATATGTCCGGTGGAATAACTTACCCGAATTGTTTGTTTACCCATCACCCAACCAAACGAAGGTTAAGGTTTACCAATTTGCATATGAAGAACTTTAGCAAACAAGACTATGATAGAAGTTCAAAACAACTTTTGTTACTGGGATCAATAAAGATAGGAGGATACATCTTCATTATGAAAAAATGCTAATAGTAGAAAAAGCTTATAAAAGAGAGGCATAATAGATAAATAAAGAAATGCTCAACGTTAACCTCAATCGGTAAGTTAACATTTCAATTAGAGAGAGCATACCAAAACACCTCAATTCATCTTCATAGTATGTCGTAATCGTAAATGTTTTAATATGCGTTGGATATTACATAGAAGTGCGATTACGACTAATCAGAAGCTTACATAAGTAAAAGAAAGAGTAGAGACCTCCACGATAACTGAATATAAGTGAGGCTAGATCTAAATTCGCGTATACAAGTGAGAACGAAAAGAAAGGAGAAGGGAAACTCATTTCTTATCTAGAAAGGGGAAGAGGAGCTCAAACTAGACACACGATTCTGACATGAAAATATTTATTTTTTCACCCACTTTACGCTTGTCAACCTTCAAATTATGGTTTAATTCTTTTTGTAAAAAGTTATGTGGGTCCCATGTTTTCACCCTCGTTTTGGTTTACTTATCCACATAGGAGCATGTATAACTCACATTAGACTTGCCAGAGCTATCTTAACAAGAATAACTTAATCAAGTTTTAGCATAGTTGAGGTGTTTAGACGTGCACACTCAACTGAGTGCTTGCTTGTCAGTTGGTGTCAAATTTGAGAGCCTATTCATGAATTATGCCTAAAAGAAACTATGGAAGGTGATTTCATTTATACTAACTGCGGGCAGAAGAAGTCACTGAAGAAATAACAAGGTTCAAGTATCAAGTACATCCACAAGTATCTACAGTAACAAGCAATAATGGGATGTTAACATAATCTGCAGCTACTTAAATATGTGACATTGACAGTATCATCTTTTAATAATACCATCCCCCTTTCTCTTACCACTTTAACAACGAAAAAAATGAAAGATTGAACAAGGCAACAATAGTTGTAACAACTATTTCACTAGTTTCAACGGCTTAGTACACCCTCACAACTGAATCTGAATAACACGGGGACTTGTAAAGTCAAAAACCTCATTGTGCCACTATAGTTGTGACAGTTGACGACTATACACGCGCGTACACACA
>NW_025870318.1:0-2382 GCF_002878395.1 Capsicum annuum
AATAACCCAATCATTAAAATAAGGAATTATACATTAAGGAACACCATAGGCATCATCATAAATTTACTTTGCAATCTCATAACTATGCCGATAGAATTTCATTTTCTTAGGGGAATGCCTACAACTATTTTTGTTCATAAAATCAAATTGGAGAAATGCCTCGACCTACCTTAGTTTATCAAATCAAATTGGGGGAATGCCTTCAGCCTCTATGTTCAATAAATCAAAACATAGCTACAAAGCGCTTCAAAATCCATGTTCATTGTATAACCATTTATGCAACGCAATAATATACGTGAGTAAGTAAAACCAAATGAAAATTCCATAAATATTCATTGTCAGTATATTATTTGGTGCCCACAGTAGGTACCGGTCAATGGGTTAGATTGTGGTAACTTGTGATCGTAAGCACCGTTGTCATGACTAGGGTGTAGCCTAAAGTCATAAAAAAACATTGTATCAGAGCCTAAAGTTGTATAGTGTCCTAGGTAGTCTGAAAGTTGCATTTAGTAGAATCTTGTAGAAAACCGCACCACACTTATAGAGAAGAGGCTACAAGATGTTATAGTAAAAGTCTACGTTCTTTCAATATTCATGTCATGCAAGTGAACAGGAGCTCTATTTAAATTCTCTTTCTAATCCATCTTTTATTATATTACAGAAAATGCCTCCCAAAATGAATAATAAAAAGGGGAATGGGGACCATCTTGCGCCCTTACCTGTTCAGGAAGATCAAGGATATAGGGTAAAATAATACCAAGGCAATATCAAAATCAAAACGATGAACGCATCATCATATACATGCATAAGTAACATGCCATGATAGGGAACAAGGTTTAACATGATAGTAAAACATTATCCTTGATTACATAACTTAACCATAATTAATAGGCACCCACGAGCTATATGGGTTCAGCTCCCACTATTGAAAGGGCAACAGTGCATGTTTATCGCACGCACTGGAGGTATCAAGGAACACTAGGGAATGCGTCGACCCTACATTATTCTAGGATACAAATACGATAATAGTGTGAATCATGCACAAAGTCATTAATACCAACCCACACTTTGGCAAACGTCAGTTTCTAGAGTCAGTCCTTTTGGACCTCTAGCTTAAAAACATACCTACATAACCCCCTTTAAGCACAATTAAACTTGTTCAAAATAACCCATTCATTAAAATAAGGAATTATACATTAAGGCACACCATAGGCATTTTCATAAAATTTAGCTTGCAATCTCATAACTACGCCGTTACAATTTCATTAACTTTGGGGTATGCCTCTACCCATATTTGTTCATTAAATCAAATTGGAGAAATGCCTCGACCTCCCTTAGTTTATCAAATCAAATTTGGGGAATGCCTCCACCCCCTGTGTTCACTAAATCAAAACATAGCTACCTAGCCCTTCAAAATCAATGTTCATTAATTAACCGTTTATGCAATGTAATAGTGTAGGTGAGTAAGTCAAACCAAGTGAAAATTCCATAAATATTCATTATCAGTATATTATTTGGTACCCACACTATGTACCAGTCAATGGGTTAGATTGTGGTTAGTTTTGATCGTAAGTACCATTGTCATGACTAGGATGTAGCCTCAAGTCATGAAAAAACATTGTATCAGAGCCTAAAGTTTTATGGTGTCCTAGGGAGTCTGAAAGTCACGTTGAGTAGAATCTTGTGCATGAGTGAAAATCGCACCACACTTATAGAGAAGAGGCTACAAGACATTATAGGAAAAGTTTACCTTCTTTCAGTATTCATGTCATACAGGTGAACATGAGCTCTATTTAAATTCTCTTTCTAATCCATCTTTTATTCTATTATAGAAAATGCCTCCTCTAATGAATAGTAAAAAGAGGAATAGGGACCATCCCGCGCGCTTACCTGTTTAGGAAGATCATGGATATAGGGTAAAATAATGCCAAGGAAATATCAAAATCAAAACCATCAACGCATCATCATATACATGCATAAGTAACATGCCATGAAAGGGAACAAGGTTTAACATGAAAGTAAAACATTATCCTAGATTATATAGCTTAACCATCATTAATAGGCACCCACGAGCTATATGGGTTCAGCTTCCACTATTGAAAGGGCCCTAGTGCATGTTTATCGCTCACACTAGAGGTATCAAGGAACACCAGGGAATGCCTTGACCCTACATTAGTCTATGATACAAATACAATAATAGTGTGAATTATGCACACAGTCATTAATACTAACCCTCACATTGGCAAATGTGAGTTTCTAGAGTCAGTCCTTTAGGATCTCCACCTTAACAACTTAGCTACATAACCTCCATTAAGCATAATTAAAACTAGTTCATAATAACCCAATCATTAAAATAAGGAATTATACATTAAGGAACACCAT
>NW_025870319.1:0-8248 GCF_002878395.1 Capsicum annuum
AGAGGTGAATTATTGGATTTATGAAATACGAACAACTGTAAAAGCATTTTCCAAGGATGTTTTCATTAATAAAGAACAAATGTTGGGGGCTCAAAGGCGATCAGATACCGTCCTAGTATCAATCATAAATGATGCCGACAAGGGATCGACGGATGTTGCTTTTAGGACTCCGACGACACCTTTTAAGAATTCATAGGTTTTGGGTTCCGGGGGGAGTATGATCACAAGGCTGAAACTTTAAGAAATTGATGGAAGGGCACCACCAGGAGTGGAGCCTGCGGCTTAATTTGACTCAACACGGGGTAACTTACCAGGTCCAGACATTGTAACGATTGACTGACTGAGAGCTCTTTCTTGATTTTGTGGGTTTTGGTGCATGGTCGTTTTAGTTGGTGGAGTGATTTGTCTGGTTAATTCCGTTAACGAATGAGACCTCAGCCTACTAACTAGCCATACGGAGGTATCCCTTCATGTCCAGCTTCTTATAGGGACTACGACCTTTTAGGCCGCGAAAGTTTGAGCCAATAATAGGTTTGTGATGCCCTTAGATATTTTGGGCCGCACGCATGCTACACTGATGTATTCAATGAGTTTATAGCCTTGGCCAATAGGCCTGTGTAATCTTTGAAATTTCATCATGATGGTGATAGATCATTGAAATGGTTGGTTTTCAATGAGAAATTCCTAGTAAGCGTGAGTCATTAGCTCGCGTTGACTACGTCCCTGCCTTTTGTACACACCGCCCATCACTCCTATCGATTGAATGATCTGGTGAAATGTTCGGATTGCGGCGATGTGGATGGTTCACTGCCCAAGACGTCGCGAGAAGTCCATTGAACCTTATCATTTAGAGGAAGGAGAATTCATAATAAGGTTTTAGTAGGTGAACCTGTGGAAGGATCATTATTGAAACCTATACAACATAACGACCCACAAATGTTTTTAGCAACTGGGGAGTCTGCCCGGGCGGGGTGCTACGACACTCCGCACGAGTGCCTCCCCCTCTTCCCCAGCACAGAAAGCGCCAATGAATACTTAAATCAACAGCCTGCCCCTCGCGCCCCATCCGTGACGTGCGTTGGGGGTACATATGCTTCTTTTGTAAACAAAAATGACTCTCGGCAACAGATATCTCAACTCTCGCATCGATGAAGAACATAGCAAAATACGATACTTAGTATGAATTGTAGAATCCCATGAACCGTAGAGTATTTGAACACAAGTTGTGCCCGAAGATATTAGGTCGAGGGCACGTCTGCCTGGGCATCATGCATTGCGTCGCCCCCTCGTATCGTGCCGCAATAACGGGGCTTGCTCTTGTTGTGGGGCGGATACTGGCCTCCCGTGCACCTCGAGGTCGTGGCTGGCCTAAATGTGAGTCCACATCAATGGACGTCACAGAAAGTGGTGGTTGTATCTCAACTCTCTTTGTTGTCACGGCAATAGCCCGTCGCGCGTTCGGACTCCAGGACCCTTTTGCGCTTAGGCACTCCGAACGCGACCCCAGGTCAGGCAGGATTATCTACTGAGTTTAAGCATATCAATAAGTGGAGGAAAATAAACTTACAAGGATTCCCTTAGTAACGGCGAGTGAACCGGGAATAGCCCAGCCTTAGAATTGGGCGGATCCATCATCCGAATTGTAGTTTGGAGAAGCGTCCTCAATGGCGGACTAGACCCAAGTCCCCTGGAAGGGGGCACCAGAGAGGGTAAGATCCCCATTATGCCCGGACCCTATTGCACCACGAGGCACTGTCTACAAGTTGGGTTGTTTGGGAATGCAACCCAAATTAGGTGGTGAATTCTGTCCAAGGCTAAATACGGGCGACTGACCGATAGCAAACAAGTACCACAAGGGAAAGATGAAAAGGACTTTGAAAAGAGAGTCAAAGAGTGATTGAAATTATTGGAAGGAAAGTGGATGGGGCCGGCGATGCACCCCGGTCGGATGTGGAATGGAGACGAGCCGCTTCGCCGATCGACTTGGGGCATGGACCAGCGTGGATTGGGGGGCGTCCAAAGCCTGGGCTCTCGGTATGCTCGTGGAATGCCGTATCCTCGATTGTGGAAGGTAGCGCGCACCTTCGGCGTGCTTCGGTATCTGTGAGCTATGGACGCTTGCCTGTAGGCTCCCTATTCAACCCGTCTTGAAAACAGATGAAGGAGTCTGACATGTGTGCGAGTCACGAGCGAGTTAACCCGTAAGGCATAAGGAAGCTGATTGGTGGTATCCCCCCAAGGGTTGCACCGCTGACCGACCTTTATCTTCTGAGAAAGGTTCGAGTGTGAGTATATCTGTTGGGACCCGAAAGATGGTGAACTATGCCTGAGCGGGGCGAAGCCAGAGGAAACTCTGCTGGAGGCCCGCAGCGATACTGACATGTAAATCATCCCTCTGACTTGGGTGTAGGGCCCGCAGCTGCTTTGTTGAGCTGTGCTTTGGAATCAAGAGCTCCAAGTGGGCCATTTTTGGTAAGCAGAACTGGCGATGTAGGATAAACTGAAAGCCGGGTTACTCTGCCAAACTGCATGCAAACCTAGATCCCACAAAGGGTGTTGGTCGATTAAGATAGAAGGACGGTGGTCATTGAAGTCAAAATCCACTAAGAAGTGTGTAACAACTCACCTGCCGAATAAACTAGCCCTGAAAATGGATGGCGCTTAAGCGTACGACCTACACCCGGCCGTCCGGGAAAGTTCCGGGCTTGATGAGTAGGAGGCCATTGGTGCAGATATTGATGGAAGTAACAAATATTCAAATGAGAACTTTGAAGGACGAAGAGGGGAATGGTTCCATGTGAACGACACTTGCACATGGGTTAGTCGATCCTAAGGGTCGGGGAAACCCTGACAGATAGCGCATTTTGCCCGTACTCTGAAAGTGAATCGGGTTAAAATTCTTGGACCGAGATGTGGAGGTCGACGACAATTTTAGGAAGTCTATAGACATTGCTAGGAGCCTTAGGAAGAGTTATCTTTTCTATTTAACAGCCTGCCTACCCTGGAATCTGCTCAGCCGGAGGTAGGGTGCAGCGGCTGGAAGAGCACCGCACATCGCGCGGTGTCCGGTGCACTTCTGGCGGCCCTTGAAAACCCAAAGGACTGAATGCCGTCGACACCAGGTCATACTCATAACCACATCAGGTCTCCAAGGGGAACAACCTCTGGTCGATGGAATAATGTAGGCAATGAAAGTCGGCAAAATGGATCCTAACTTCTAGAGAAGGATAGTACTGAGGGCGGGGCACGAGGATCCCAGTCCCGAACTCATCAGCTATCAGTGGACTACTCGAGCTTCTCCTAAAATGAGAGTGGATCTTCGTATGCCAGTTGGGGGACAGACTGGAAACGGTTCCTTTAAGGGCCTTTCCCGCGCGTCGAACAGATAACTCAGAACTAGTATAAAAAAGGGAAATCCGACTCTCTTAAGGTATCCAAATGCCTTGTCATCTAATTAGTGACGCACATGAATAGATTAATGAGATTCTCATTATCCCTGTCTACTATCCAGCGAAACCACAGCCAAGGGAACGGGCTTGGCAGAATCAGCGAGGAAAAAAGACCCTTTTGAGCTTGACTCTACCCCGACTTTGTGAAATGACTTAAGAGGTGTAGTATAAGTGGGAGCCGAAAGGAGAAAGTGAAATACCACTACTTTTAACATTATTTTACTTATTTCGTGATTTGGAAGCAGGGCACTGCCCCTCTTTTTGGACCCAAGGCTCGTTCTGCAGGCCGATACAAGCGGATGACATTGTCAGGTGGGGAGTTTGGCTAGAGCGGCACATCTGTTAAAAGATAACGCAGGTGTCCTAAGATGAGCTCAACGAGAATAGAAATATCGTGTGGAATAAAAGGGTAAAAGCTCTTTTGATTCTGATTTCTAGTACGAATATGAACCATTAAAGCGTGGCCTAACGATTCTTTAGACCTTCAGAATTCGAAGCTAGAGGTGTCAGGAAAGTGTTACCACAGGGATAACTGGCCTGTTGCAGCCAAGCGTTCATAGCTATATTGCATTTTCATCCTTCGATGTCGGCTCTTCCTATCATTGAGAAGTAGAATTCACCAAGTTTTGGACTGTCCACCCACCAATAGGGTACGTGAGCTGGGCTTAGAACATTATGAGATAGGTTAGTTTTACCCTACTTAAAATAGTTTTGCAGTAGTAATTCAACCTAGTAAGAGAGGAAATATTGATTCACACAATTTGCCATCGCACTTGGTTGAAAAGCCAGTGGCACAAAGCTACTGTGTGCTGGATTATGACTGAACACCTCTAAGTTAGAATCTGGGCTGGATTATCAAGTTTTATCGATCGCTTTTCGCCCCTCGCATTTCGTGCACAGGGTGAATATAAAGATCGCCCTCGTATCCTACGTCTTCCTGGCTTCGTCGTGCAGTCATGGTCCATGAGCGGCGGTCAGGGGGTATTTATTGACTTCTATCTGCCCCGTACCTTGAATCTGTCTGCGTTCTCATGGGCAGGACAGGCTCATGTGAAGCCTACGTTGATGAGGAATGCTACCTGGTTTATACTTCCAGTAGTCATATGCTTGTCTCAAAGATTAAGCCATGCATGTGTAAGTATGAATAAATTCAGACTGTGAAACTGCGAATGGCTCATTAAATCAGTTATAGTTTGTTTGATGGTATCTACTACTCGGATAACTGTAGTAATTCTAGAGCTAATACATGTAACAAACCCCTACTTCTAGAAGGGATGCATTTACTAGATAAAAGGTCATTCATGATAACACGACGGATCGCACAACCATCGTGCCGGCGATGCATCGTTTAAATTTCTGTCCTATCAAGTTTTAATGGTAGGATAGTGGCCAACCATGGTGGTGATGGGTGACTGAGAATTAGGGTTTTATTTTGGAGAGAGAGCCTTAGAAATGGCTACCACATCTAAGGAAGGCAGCAGACGCGCAAATTATCCAATCCTGACAGGGGAGGTAGTGACAATAAATAACAATACCAGGATCAATGAGTCTGGTATTTGGAATGAGTACAATCTAAATCCCTTAACGAGGATCCATTGGAGGGAGAGTCTGGTGCCGACAGAAGTGGTAATTCCAGCACCAATAGCTTATATTTAAGTTGTTGCAGTTAAAAAGCTCAAAGTTGAACTTTGGGATTGGCCGGCCGGTCTACCTATGGTGTGCATTGGTCGTCTTGTCCTTTCTGTCGGCGATGCGCTCCTGGCCTTAACTGGCCGGGTCATGCCTCCAGCACTGTTACTTTGAAAAAATTAGAGTGCTTAAAGTAAGCCTACGCTCTGTATACATTAGCATGGGATAACATTATAGGATTTTGGTCCTATTACATTAGCCTTCGGGATCGGAGTAATGATTAACAGGGATAGTCGGGGGCATTCGTATTTTAAAGTCAGAGGTGAAATTATTGGATTTATGAAATACGAACAACTGTGAAAGCATTTTCTAAGGATGTTTTCATTAATCAAGAATGAAATTTGGGGGCTCGAAGGCGATCAGATACTATCCTAGTCTCATTCATAAATGATGCCAACCAGGTATCGGCGGATATTACTATTAGGATTCCGACGGCACCTTATGAGAAATCAATGTTTTTGGGTTCCGGGGGGAGTATTGTCGCAAGGATGAAACTTAAAGGAATTGTCAGAAGGGCATCAATAGGAGTGGAGCCTACGACTTAATTTGACTCAACACGGGGAAACTTATCAGGTATAAATGTAGTAAGGATTGACAAACGAAGACCTCTTTCTTGATTCTATTGGTGGTGGTGCATGGCCGTTTTTAGTTGGTGGAGTGATTTTTCTAGTTAATTCCGTTAACGAACGAGACCTCAGCCTACTGACTAGCTATGCAGAGGTATCCCTTCGCGGCCAGCTTCTTAGAGGGACTATGACCTTTTAGACCGCGAAAGTTTGAGGCAAGAACAGGTTTGTGATGCCCTTAGATGTTCTGGACCACACGAGCGCTACACTGATGTATTCGACGAGTTTATAGCCTTGGCCAATAGGCCTAGGTAGATCATTCCAATTGGTGGTCTTCAACGAGGAATTCCTTGTAAGCGCGAGTCATCAACATGCGTTGACTACGTCCCTGCCCTTTGTACACTCCGCCTGTCGCTCCTGCCAATTGAATGATCCAGGTGAAATGTTCGGATCGCAGCGACGTGGGCGGTTCGCTGCCCGTGGCGTCGCGAGAAGTCCATTGAAACTTATCATTTAAAGAAGGAGAATTCGTAACAAGGTTTCCGTAGGTGAACCTGCGGAAGGATCATTGTCAAAACCTGTACAGCAGAATGACCTATAAATATTTTTAACAACTGGGGAGTCCGCGCGAGCGGGGTGCTATGGCCCATCTTGTCCGCGACGTGCGTCGGGGGGACCTATGCTTCTTTTGTAAACAAAAATGACTCTTGGTAATAGATATCTCGTCTCTCGCATCGATGAAGAACGTAGCAAAATACAATACTTGGTGTTAATTATAGAATCCCGTGAACCCTAGAGTATTTGAACACAAGTTGCGCCCGAAGCCATCAAGCCGAGGGCACGTCTTCCTGGGCGTCACTAATTGCGTCGCCCCCCTCGGATCGCACCTCAATCATGAGTCTCACTATTAACGTGTGGTGGATACTTGCTTCTCGTGCACCTCGAGCTCGCGTCTAGACTAAATGCGATTCCACGTCGACGGATATCGCGGGAAGTGGTGGTTGTATCTTAACTCTCTTTGTTGTCGTGGCTATAGCCCGTCGTGCGTCCAGACTCCAGGACCCTTTTGCGCTTAGTCACTCCGATCGCGATCCCAGGTCAGGAGGGATTACCCGCTGAGTTTAAGAATATCAATAAGAGGAGAAAAAAAAACTTACAAGGATTTCCTTAGTAACGACGAGGGAAATGGGAATAGCCCAGCCTTAGAATCGGGCAGCTCCTTCATCCGAATTGTAGTTTGGAGAAGCATCCTCAGCGGCGGACCGGGCCCAAGTCCCCTGGAAGGGGGCGCCAGATAGGGTGAGAGCCCCATTGTGCCCGGACCCTGTCACACCACGAGGCACTATCTACCAGTTGGATTGTTTAGGAATGCAGCCCAAATCAAGCGGTGAATTCCGTCCAAGGATAAATACGGGCGACAGATTAATAGCGAACATGTACGACGAGGGAAAGATAAAAAGGACTTTGAAAAAAGAGTCAAAGAGTGCTTAAAATTATCGGGAGGGAAATGAATGGGGGCCGATGATGCATCCCGGTCAGATGTGGAATGGCGACGAGCTGATCTGCCGATCGACTCGGGGCGTGGAAAAGCATGGATTGGGGGGCGTCCAAAGCCCGGGCTCTCGATACACTCGTGGAATGATGTCTCCTCGATTGTGGCAGGCAGCACGTACCTCCGACGTGCTTCGATAAATGTGCGCTACAGACGCTGGCCTGTGGGCTCCCCATTCGACCCATTTAGAAAAACTGACCAAAAAGTCTGACATGTGTGCGAGTCAATGGGCGAGTAAACGTGTAAGGCATAAGGAATCTGATTGGTGATATCCCCCCGAGGCGTGCACCGCCGACCGACCTTGATCTTTTAAGAAGGGTTCGAGCGTGAGCATACCTATTGGGACCCGAAAGATGGTGAACTATGCTTGAGCGGGGTGAAGCCAGAGGAAACTCTGGTGGAGGCCCGCAACGATACTGACATGGAAATCGTTCGTTTGACTTGGATGTAGGGTCCGTGGATTCTTTGTCGAGCCGTGCCATAGAATCAAGAGCTCCAAGTAGGCTATTTTTAGTAAGTAAAACTGGCGATGCAGGATGAACCAAAAGCCGGGTCATGGTGCCAAGCTGCATGCTAACCTAGATCCCACAAAGGGTGTTGGTCGATTAAGACAGCAGGACGGTGGTCATCGAAGTCAAAATCTGCTAAGGAGTGTGTAACAACTGACCTGCCGAATAAACTAGACCCAAAAATGGATGGCTCTTAAGCGCGTGACCTATACCCGACAGTCGGGGAAAGTTCCAGGCCTCGATAACTAGGAGTGTGAGGCGGTCGCTGCAAAACCTTGGGCGCGAGCTTGGGCAGAGTGGCCATCAATGAAGATATTGGGGGTAGTTTCAAATGAGAACTTTGAAGGCCGAAGAGGGGAAAGGCTCCATGTGAACGGCACTTGCACATGGGTGAGTCGATCCTAAGGGTCTGGGAAACCCCAACAGATAGCGCGTTTCGCGCGTACTCCAAAAGTAAATCGGGTTAAAATTCCTGGACTGGGA
>NW_025870320.1:0-1059 GCF_002878395.1 Capsicum annuum
AATTGTATAGAAAACACTTTAAAAATAAAAGTGGAATCAGAAATAAATAATGGACAAAAATATACGACCAATCAAATCTTAAACCTTAGGGTCTCTACTCTAGAAACCCGTCTAAATGATATGGAACAAAGACTAAATATGTTAGAAAAAGGAAAAACAAAAATCACCTTAGAAGAAACGGATACCCAAGAAGTAGTACATTTAGAGAAATTAGAAGCAGAACTTATGAATTTAGAAAATACTAATACGAATCTAATAAGCAATGAAGATAAAGAATTCTCTACTATTAAAGTTTTAGTAAAAATCAAAATCCAAAATAATCGGATATTTCAATATTTCTATATTTCAATATAAATAGTCTAATTTTAATAACTATCTTTTAATGATATATTTTCTAAAGATAGAGACAGTGAGATAGCAAATTAATGATCGAATTTTTGATTTTTGTTTATATCAAATTTGTAACATCCTACTCAGTACTCCCTCTTTCCTATTGTTTCTTCATGTTTATCATTTTTATTTTCCCCAGAGGAGTTTTTTTTTTTTTTTTTAGTTTACCCTGTTCATCTCTTCCTCTTAATCTATGTTCTCAATATCATACTTCTTTAACCACACCCCGGAAAAATTTGTTGCTGGCAACCAATACTCGTCCTTCGTCTATAGTGCAGACCTTTTGGACGAAAAACGGCCATAATTCCTAGGAATTTACAGGTTAATCCATCGTTGATATTAAAAAATTAAGAGACTAACCATATACTAAGGGTAAGAAATTTTAAGTTAATTTACATGATAATGCATAAACTTAATTTACATGATAATGCATAAACTATCAAAACATATATATAAGAGCATAAACATAAATAGAAATATTTTTGAGGGGAAAATATAAGAACTTACATGAAGTAACTAGAAGAGAGGTTTCCCTTTCGGGAATCCCCTAAAGATTGAAATAGAAAACTTGAAGCTTTTATTCAAACCAAGATGTTACAATGGAAAATTCACTGGTTTTAGGTAGACAGGTTGTTTGGGAGAAAGGGGCTAAACATTACAAGGAGATGT
>NW_025870321.1:0-1785 GCF_002878395.1 Capsicum annuum
GCTCAAGGAAGGCAAATAAAAAACATTTAAGAATGGAGACTTTTGCCTTTTCAAGTTCTCCATTCTTAGAAGTTAAAGGTATTGTATATATGGACAATTAGAGAATGTTTCCAACTCAATCTTGAGAAACAGTGTGAATGATATTCCAATTTTAATCTTGGATAAATTTCAATATTAGGACTTGGACTTCAATGTTATCTAGGTATGCGAAAAATGAGAGGTTTTGTGTTGTTGTAAATGTGTTTGAAGAAATGCCTGAGAAGAATGTCGTGTCTTATAATGAGATGTTGAGTGGGTATTTGGAAATTGGTGATTTTATGAGTGCACGGAAGATGTTTGATGAAATGGGTGAGAGAAATATTGCGTCTTGAAACGCGATGATTAATGAGTATGTGAAGGTGGGTAGGATAAGGGAAGCGTGTGAGCTGTTTGATGAAATGTCGGAGAGAAATGAGGTGTCGTATACGATTGTGATTTCGGAATGTGTTGGGGTAAGTGAGTTTGAGGAAGCATGGAGGTGGTTTGTGGATGTGCGTAGGAGGGGAGTGATGTCGAACCAGAAGATGTTCTTGGTAGTTTTATCGGTGGTTATTGGATTAGATAATGTAGTGACCCTTGCGGATTTAGTGACAATGGATATGAAAATGGGGTATAGCGAGGATGTTGTTGTAGGAACTGCGATTTTGAATGCATTCACGCGAGTTGGGAATTTCGATATGGCGTTGAGGTATTTTAAGCATCGTTGATGAAATTTTTTATTTTGTCACTATGTTTAAGCATACTGTATGATTGTGCATCTTGGTTTCATTGGTAAAGCTATGATCTTGACCATCTTTTGTGATGGTTGAAGTTGGTATATATCTGAATCTCTTGTATTCAATGAATTTTAAATTGGTTTCGATCGAACAAAAAAAGAATTAGATGGAAAACCGATTCGAAAATTACCCTTTAATTACGAGAATTGGTCATCTACAGTAATCTTCTTTATAAAAGATAAAGATTCTGTCCATGCATTGGCTAAGCATACTACTACTTCTAGATTCAATAACCAATTACTTCATTGTCTCCTACTAACGCCCATCCTTTCTTAAAAGGAGATTGGAACTTACCGCTGGTGACCGTAAATTGTACTTTGTTGGTCACGGCGAGTTAGATGATGATGATGATTTATTTTATCCTCTGGAAATCAAATTTTATGATATTCCAAAGAGGAAATGGATGGACAACATCCCAAAGTTGAAAGCTCCCATGTTGTACTCACTGGTCTTCTTCATTGATCACCGGCTTTACGTGTTTTCTTGTGATGATCCCCATGGTGGACAACCACACTTTGACATGATGAATATGAATCATCTTTCTAAAGGATGGGTTGCACTACCTCAACCCAATTCTTTTTGGAAACCTGCAGGTGCCTTTGAACTTGGTACTCTGATTATTGACCATCATTCAAACGAGATCACCTCCCTATATGTAAAGCCATGTGGCGGATGTTGCATGCATGCTTTCAGCTTCAAGGATCAGACTTGGTGTAACTATACCAATGAAAAATCATTGACACCACTCAGATGTCATCTTTTGTCAATATATAGGTGGAATAATTGTGTAATCAAAGAAAATCACTTGTACACATTCTGAATGTACAAATCACAAGTTGTGCTAATCATTCTTGATTTGGAGCCTGTCTTCGAAAATAAATTTGATAAAGGAACAATAATATGTGTGGTTGATATCTCAAACACTGTTCACCAAGATATTTTTAACGATAAATATGCTCTTTCCTCTCTT
>NW_025870322.1:0-1551 GCF_002878395.1 Capsicum annuum
ATAATATAATTGATTATCAATGCCACAATAATTTGGACAAGAAAAGTAATGTATATTAATTTAAAAATTACATAAAGAACTATTATATATTAAAATAGTTAACAACTTAAATTATCTAAATACGTATTAAAATAACATATGTTGAGCTAATGCTAGATTCCGGAAGAATCCTAGAAAATATATGCAATCCTTTTATTAAAAAAATTTATTTAAAAATATCAAGATTGAAAAGACAAATAAACATCTTAATGTTGGGCCCGTGCTGACACGGGCCCTGCTCCTCTAGTATGTACAATAAATGCTCCATTAATTGTGGCTTAATTTTCCTCTACATCTTTTTCTTTGGTGAGAAAATTTTTTTTTAATTCATTAAAATTTTCATTTATGTATAGTTTTATTGATTAACACGAGTCACACGTTCAAAGCACGTATACTTGACTAGTATAATTAATCTAATTGGTTAGAAATATAATCATATAATGTATTTAAATGGATTTGCATGGTAATCAAGATACCATATATGGTAACTTTTTCTTTATCTTTATCCGTATATATTTGATAAGCTATTTCACGCGTATATATTTGGTAACAGCTAGGAATCAAAGTGCAAGTCCTAATCCTACACAAAACTTGATAAACTCAAATTTCGTAATGCTAGAAGTACTCTTCCTTGTTAGAGATTGATCTACTTGTCAAGTTTGCTTACCCTTGTTTTGACAACATTATCGAAGAGTACCCCTTTCATACTAAGTGGAATGGGAAGTACAACTCACTGTCATGGGATATTGTTGACACAGTGCTGCCTTCGGAAACTATCTTTCATTGTCCACTAGAAAGAATTAAGTGGGATGGTCTTGAGAAAATATTGGAGAGCAAACATGATTTAATCAAACAAATTTTGGAGTATGCTTGTACCACACAGAACCTTGCACCTCCTTTGCAAGATGATGATACAGCTTATGTGAGCCTGATAATTGTTGAGAAACTTTATGTATCTCCTCAAGAATTTGAAATTACCAAATCCAGAATTATTAAAAACCAATATGATGAGATTGGAGAAATAGTTTGGAGAGTTACTTATAAAGCAATCAAGGGATTGGGACAATCACACGAACCATCTTTGTATGAAAAATTACAATGGATTGAAGCCTGTGACGGGGATATAAAAAATGTTGTGAGGAACACAATAAATTGTTGGTGCATGCATTATGATGAGAATTATGAAAGAGAATTAGTACAGACTTTAACTGAGCAAGCTAGGAGAGAATTCATGTCGCTGCCTGCAGTAAGATCAATAATGCAGTCATTGCAAAGAGTTCATCTTCCAGAAAACGAATGGACAGATGAGTGTGTGATATGCAAGGAGAGTTACTCACCTGGATTAGAACCATACAGCTTGGCTTGCAGCCACAGTTTCCATTATGGCTGCATCGAGACTTGGCTTCTTAAAAACCCAAATTGTCCCATGTGTCGTTACAAGTTGCCACCAATGGAGTCCAAATAGAAGTGATCTCTTTCTAGTAATTAAAATACATTTTAATTACTAGAAAG
>NW_025870323.1:0-1652 GCF_002878395.1 Capsicum annuum
TTGAGTCTTTTGTAAAGAGGTTCACAGACCTGTCGAATATTAGGTATGAAATCTGCGACGTAGTTAAGACTTCCTAAAAATCTCTGGAGCTGTGTTTTATCAGTGATTTCATCAGGAAATTTAGAGGAGAACTCAATGGCTCGACAAATAGGCTTATAGCCACCTTGGTAAAGATCGTGTCCTAAGAACCTGATAGATGTTTGGAAGAGCTTCATCTTTGTGGCACTAATAACCAAACCATTAAGTTTAACAATTTTAAAGAAAGTATTCAAATGTTTGAAATGAGAATCAATGTTCTCGGAGAAAATAAGCACATCGTCAATATAGACAATTGACATATAAGTATAAGGATTGAAAATTTTGTTCATAATATTTTGAAACTCTGAAGGAGCATTTTTAAGGCCGAAAGGCAAAACATTCCATTCATAATGCCCGAAAGGGACATTGAATGCTGTTTTGTATTTATCCTTTTCAGCTATTTGAATCTGCCAGAATCCTGACTTCATATCAAATTTACTGTAAAGGTTGGCCTTGAAGGTCCTTTTGAGAAGATCCCTTTTGTTAGGAATCGGATGCCTTATCCATTTCAAGACAGCATTCAAAGGCTTGTAATTTATTACAAGTCTAGGGGTGCCGCGCTCCTTCTCTGCACTGTTATTAACATAAAAGGCAGAGCAGCTCCAGGGGGAGTTAGAGCTTCTGATGATACCATTTTTAAGGAGATGATTTATCTCTGTTTTGCAGATTTCCATCATCTCATGATTCATTTGGATAGGTCTGGCCTTAGTAGGAATATTTTGTTCGTCGAATCCGTGGATGTAAGGAAGTTCCACCAGGTGTTTCTTCCTTTCCCAAAATGCATTAGGGAATTCAGAACAAATTTCTTTTTCAAAATTTTTCTGAAGGTTGGAAATCTTTGTAATCATTTCCGGGGTTTGTAAGGATTGCTCAATTTTCTTGATATGGATATCGTGCTTAAGAAAATTGACATGAGAAGAAAGTCGGTTAATTTTAAAAACCGTCTGTTCTTTAATAAGGTTTCCTTCGTCTTGTGAGAGGGGCCTTAGTAAAGGGAAGAACAAGGTTTGGTTTAGGAGAGTAGTACGAATTCCATCGTAGTCACTCCAATAAGGTCGAATCTGGTTGACGAACGGTATGCCGAGAATGATATCCTCTGTGATATCTTCGGTGATGACAAAGTCATTAACAAGGCAAATGCCATTATTACAGATATGAGCCTTAGGGAGTTGATAATGAATTGTCATTTTTTCTCCCGTTGCTGAGTAAAGGCGAGAGGTACTCTTAGTAAGGTACTTTGTAGGCACAAGACCTTTAACGATACAGTTACTGTCAGCTCCTGTATCGAAGAGGGCGACCCTATTAAGGACGAAGTCTTTGTTTATGACTATTTTTACGGCTATATGTTCGCTATAAGCTTTTATGGCAGAAATAGCTTTGCCGGAGGTGGAGGGAGACTCTGAGCCAGGAAAGGAACTAGGCTCTGGTTCTTTAAGATGGTCATTCGAGATGATCGGGAAAGTCTTAGGAGACTCAGGGGGAGAAATCTTTTCTGGGGGAGAAATATCTTTTAGGACTTGATCTGTAAGAACGTTGAGCTCTACTTGGTCAAGACGGATTTTCAAATTCTTGAT
>NW_025870324.1:0-1756 GCF_002878395.1 Capsicum annuum
TATATAGAAGAGATGGTTTCGACCACCTCTTATGTAATTACCAAAAAAACCCTCTACTTTCACTTAATTACATATCATACCCCCAATATATAATAATTTCATTATTTCATTATAATGGTTTAAATATTTAAAATATTCTATTAATTTATATTAATTAACTATAACTACATATTGGAAGTAAAAAAAAATTATTTATTTAATGGCTATCATGTTCAAAACTAATTTGTTACCACAAATCACAATAATTAATAATTTAAAATATTTAAAAATATATATATAGAAATTCTATTGACTCTCATTATTTTAGCAATGCCACATAAATTAAAATAAAAGAAAAAGTACTGCAAATCATAATAATTAACAACTTAAAATATTTAAAAGATATATAAAAATTTTAGTTGACTCTCAAAATTGTATCGAAGCCACAGAAATTGGGACACAAGGAGTAAATATATAATTTATTAATTATGTAAAAATTATTATAAATCACAATAATTAACAAGTTAAAATACATTTTTAAAAATAGATAAAAGTTCTATTCAACTCTCAAAATTTTATCGGTGCAGCATAAATCATGACAAAATAAAAAATTATCTTAATTAATTGCAACTAAATATTTAAAGTAAATTAATTTTATTATTTTAATTGACTTTTATATAAAAAAAATTAATCTTTTTATTTATTTATTTGTTTATTTTAGTTAATTTAAATTTTAAAAATTATTTTTTTCTTATATAGAAATACTAATATTTAAACTTAACTTTAAATTTTTAAAGTACAAAATTAATAAAATAAAATAAATTTCTAATGAATATTTTCTTAGAATTTGTGTTGGGTCAATATGTATCAAGTTAAAAAGAAATAAAGAAAAATATATAATAAAATTTTATTATTGTGAAAAATAAATATAATGTGTTATCCAGTAATGTTTAATAATATCATATTTTGCATATGCAAATATAGCATCCCGTATTTAATTAATATACTATTCTGGTGAATTATCGATGATTACTATTAGATATGATATAATTATATTAATTTTTATAGTAATAACATAATCAATCGCTCTTAATTAATTATTATGAGTCATCTACGTATTCAGAAAATAAATAATATTTAATGAAAAATAAAATAGACATAAAATGCGAAATTAACTCTTAATGTTTTAAATTAAATTTTCGTCTTTCGGACGATGATTTTACTATATCACTCCTTATTGTAAGTCATTTATGTATTAAAAAAATAAGAATAACAAAATGATATGTCAACATAAAATATTTGATTGACTATCAAAATTATATTAGCTCCACATAAATTAGGACGGGACAGAAGAAGATATAAAACAACATATATTATTTGAAAATAAAATAAAAAGTACTGTAAATAACAATAATTAACAACAAAAAAAATTAAAAATTGACTGATTTCTGCTTCAACTGCTTCAATCGTGATTTTTATTATACAGTGATGTTTAAAGAGGGTAAAATGACATAATGAGATTTAAAGATGATAAAATGTATGTAGTAAAGTGTGAGAAGAATAAAGCATCGTAAATTTTATTACTATATTTTAAAGAAATTAAAGAAAAGAAGTATAAAGATTATTTGCAAAAGATTTTTACAAACAAATTTAAATATAAATAAAGTAAATTTAGGTACAAAAAAAGTGTATCTATCACAAATTTGCTACCAAACACTTCGCACTTTCTTAACATTAGAAAATTTTCTATCAAATATGTGTAACCATCTTTCTCAAC
>NW_025870325.1:0-1488 GCF_002878395.1 Capsicum annuum
AGCAAAGAAAGTACGTACAGACTAAACAGGGCTATGAAGTGTTTCTAGAAGTCCATAAAAGAACTATAACTAATGGAAGATGGTGTAGAAAATTGACTTATCAATAGTTAACTATTAGAAAAAAAAAAGAGCTTGATTTGATATTATACGGAAGTTTTTTTAGTACCGAACTCAAAAATAAAAGAGAAAAAATAGCCTATGCCCATTATAGACCACCTTGAGAATCTTTCCGCAATTCATGTGGGACGTATCACATATATATTACTCCATTCATTTCAAAAAAAAATTACCTACTTTTCTTTTTAATTCATTTAAAAAAGAATGATCCCTTTCTTTTTTTGGCAATACTTTAATTTCAACTTTCCACCTGACATGTTTACGACCACAAGATTAAAGGACATTTTGGTACATTTGACACTACTTTAATTTAAGGCTACAAGATTCAAAAGTCTTCTTTATTTTCTTAAACTTTGTGCCAAGTCAAAGTAGGTCATTCTTTTTTAAACGGAGGGAGTATCTAAAACCTCTAGTATACTAATGTTGTTGAAATGTAGGAGTACACCACTACTAACACACTGTTTGAATGGTAGTTTTTCATGGTATAGTATGGTATGGTTACTAAGATAACTATATTTGTTTTGATTGTTTCTTAAAATATATGGTATGGTATGACTTAATTTCATAGTTATCAACCCTTACTTTATGTAACCACCGATTTGGCGGTATCCCATGGTTTGCTTTTTTTTTTTTTCAATTATTCCCTTATTTAATATTATATAATCTTATTTTATCTTTTACTGTATATTATTTAACTCCACCTCCTACCCCCTGCCCCGCCCAGAAAGAAATTAATTTTTAAAAATATTTTTTAGAAAAATTTTGAACTTTATTCTTATCCTACCCCCAACCCTGACCTCGACCCCACCCTTACCAACCTCCCACTCCAACTTTTTTAAAAAAAATTATTTTAAAAAAAAATTCAAAAACTTTTTTTTACCCCACCCTTCCCCTTCCCCCACCACTTACCAGTCCCTCTCTCGAACCTATTTTTTTACTTTTTAAAAGGTTTAAAAAATAATCTTACCCCAGCACCACCTTTCCCCCACCACTTTCCTGTCCCTCACTCGAAAATATTTTTTTTACTTTTTAAAAGGTTTACAAAAAAATTCTTACCCACCACCACCTCCTACCAGCACCCCCCTCCCCGGCACCTACCCATAAAAAATATTTTTTTTTAATCTATTTTACAAAAATTCAAAAAAGAATTCTTACCCCTACCCCCGATCCCCCACTCCACTACCCACCTCTAAATATTTTTTTAACAAATAATTCATAAGTTCATTCTCATTGTTTTGCGTTAAATATATATAAAGATTTATAGAAAATAATTTTTTATTTGTGTAACGAACACAATAAAATATGTAAGAAATAATTTATTTTCCTAGAATTTTGTTTGTATATTTCATATCGAACACACCCGTAACATAC
>NW_025870326.1:0-1338 GCF_002878395.1 Capsicum annuum
AGATAAAAATATAATACCTAGTACATCAGAAATAAGAAAACCAACCTATAATTACAAAAATAAGTTTAAAAGATATAATCCAAAGAATAAATATAATAAATGGACACCAAAATAAATAATTAAATAAAACTTTTTAGATTTAGACTGTATAATAGACACAAATAAAATAATACAACTATGGGTAGGATACATGTCAAAACAATTATTTTACCCTTCGGGGGTCTATCGGAAACAGCCTCTCTACTCCTTCGGGGGTAGTGGTATGGACTGCGTACATTTTACCCTCCCCAGTCCCCACTATGTGGGAATATACTGGGTTTGTTGTTGTTGTAAAATAAATACAACAAATACACCAGAATATATAGAAAAGACATTATTAGAAATAGTAAAATTATGGTTTTTAAACCTAGCCGAAGTAAGTAAAAAAGTACTAAGATCTGATAATAAAACAGAAAGAACATCAATACCTACTAAAATACTACCAACAGAAATATTGAAAAAATATAAAATAGCTATAAGAGAAGAATTTAGTAGTATAACAACAGAAGAAAAAGAGCAAAATAAAGAGAAAGATACAAATAGGAATTTAATGTTAAAATTAGCAATATGTAATATGTGCTATATAGATGAGTATACATGCGCATTTAGAGAATATTATTATAAAGGAACATATAATATAGAAGAAAGTAAAGAAATAAGAAGATTTTATTTTAGCAAATTACCTGAACCATTTAGTTCAAAAATAATAAAAAGTTGGAATGAAGCAAAAATAGTAGATACCCTAGGAGCAAGAATAAAATTTTTACAACAATGGTATAGAAATCTATGTGAAAAATATAGAGAAGAAATAAAAATGGAAAAAACATTAATAGGAAATTTAGCATGTTGCAAAGATAAAATAGCACCTCAATTTGGATGTGAAGAAAGATATTATAAGAATAACAAAAGACCATATAGAAAAAGGAAATTTATAAAAGAATGTACTTGTTATAATTGTGGAAAACTAGGACATTTAGTTAGAGATTGTAAATTACCAAAAAAACTCAAAAAAAAAACAAATATCAGAAATAAAAATAGAAAATACAGAATATATGCAGATAGATTATATAGATTATGAATTAGAAAGTGAAGATAGTATATATAAAATTTCAGAGAATGAAACGGATAATGAAATTGATAGTGAATTAGATGAATCAAATGACTAAAGAAGCTATAAAAATGAACCAAATAACTGAAGAAGATATAAAAATAATAACAAATGAAGAATATTTAAATGAAGAAGCAACAAATCAAAAAAAATATTTGACAGTAATATATTTGACGAAATAAAAGGAAAAG
>NW_025870327.1:0-5947 GCF_002878395.1 Capsicum annuum
AGAGATTGATATTCCGCAATCAATATTACTCTTCATTTCTTTTTTTTGCCAAAATCAATATATAAAAATTGTTAGAAGTAAAATTCGTTAAACAGAAGTTACATTACCTTGTCTGTGTTTCAAACACAAACTGAAAAAAAAAAAAAAAAAAGAAATTCTACACTTGTCAAATTGTTATATATTGGCTGATAATTGAAGAGCCAATTACTATTATTTCAGAAAGAAAACCCAATCTGTCGCAATTATGAAGCAATCTTGTATAATATTTTTGAACTTTGTGCTAATTATTTTAACGCTTTGTTGTCTCACAAATGCAAGTACTCATGATAACTCAAATGATCCAATGCTGAAAAGGTACAAAAATTGGCCCACTGACACAGACGAAAATATCACAACTAAGATGAATGGAATATTGAATGAGAAAGCAGAATAAAAAGAGTCGCGGTGAAGAGGGAAAAAAAAGACAGTAAAAAATCTTATAATATCAACCTAAGAAGTAATCTAATTTTATTTATTTCTTTATATTAATGTTTTAATATGATTTGAAGATGTACAAAATATAAAAATATAGATCGACAGCATGTCGACTGTAGCATCTCAATTACGCTTTAAACTTGAACTTTTTATATAAGCAATTTTTTTTAGTAGAGAATTGTTATTTCAATTATATAAAATACTGACAAAAATTAAAAAGGTTATTTATTTAATTTTATTAAGGAAAATATGTGGTTATTTAACTGTGACTTCTATAATTAAAAGTTAGGTATTAAATAATAAATAAATAATGAAGAGGAAAAAAATATCAAAAAGGTAAAAGAAAAGAACAAAAAACCAACACAAACTTAAATATTAGCATAAATACAATTGTTAGTGTAGATACGTGATTTTGATCCTCTCCAAGTTTAATATATATTTTTTGATATTAAATATTTACATTTGGTCTGATATTATTTTAACTCTTACTTCATTTTTAGTAAATTTTTAATTAAAATAAATAAATAATGTTAATTTTAAAAATTTTACTTTTATTTTTATTATTATTATTAAAAAAATAACACAAAAAATTAAAAAAATAAAAATATTTTTGTTTTTTTTTCATATTTTAATAAATAAATTAGTAGTTTTAGTAATATTTTATTATATTTATTTTGACTACATATAAATGTTTATTATATTTTCTTAAATATAAAAATTAATTAGTTATTATTATTATTTTATTTATTTATTATTTTTAGTTGTTATTATTATTATCTTCTATATATATATATATACTAAAAAAAAATAGAAAAAGAAACGAGTTCAAAATTTAAAATCTTTCCCTGATAAAGTAGCTGTTACCCCCAAGACTTCCCCCTATTTAAGGACTATTCCTATCTAACGTATATTACACATCTACACCTACACTGAACCAGATAAAAAAATTAGAGAGAAAATATTAGTAAAAAGAGCAACATTAGAGTGAAAAACACAGAAAAAAAAAACATCAGAAGAAAAAAGAAGAACACTCAGAAATTTTAGAGAAGAAAAAAATTTTGAATCGAGTTTTGGAGTTTCTTTTTGAAGTTTTCGGTGATGATATTTTAATCTTCATCTTCAATTAACTTATCATACCGGTTCTAATTCAGATTCTTTCTATTTATTTGTGTAAATTTTGTTGTGAATCAAATCACAATCAAAGTTATTTTTATGATTACATAATTTATTATGTATTGTCATTTATTTACCAGAGTCATTTCCTTTTGATTAGGGATTCAAAAAGGTGACTTGGAACACCATAACTGAATTCCAAATGACTACTCTGTTAATAAATTAATCCCTATTCAATACCGTCACTTTAATTGAAAAACTCCTTCGATTCAATCCCTTCGAGCGAAAAAGGGGTGTGACAGTTAGAATATTAATAAAACTATGAAATGATTGTTAGTTTCCATTAATCAATTTATATATTTTTCTTTTCTTTTCTTTTTTTAATAAAAATTGTGTAAGAATGTTGTTCGGAGCACTGTATACAAGGATAAATTTAAAATCAAAATTCTGTAACTTTCGTCTTATAGCTATATTAATAACTATATATATATATGAGTTTTATTTTATAAATAGAAAAAAGATTAAAAAGGAGAACTAGTTTAAGATTTGTAGTTTTTTTCCCTGCAAAAAAAAAAAAATGATGACGGAGAAAATTTTTTTTGCAAAATTTAATAAGATCAATTGCATGAGATGAAGATAGAGTAATGATAGAGGTGTTAGAGAATTAAAAAGGAATTTGAAGAAATAAAGTCAAAGAGAGTCGTTGATATGATTTAAGTTATGTTCTTATAATTGAAAAAAAAAAACTCAACGAAATGCAGATAAGTGGCAAAAAATGAAAGTAGAGGAATAAATGTGAGAAGTAAACAAATCATAATCGGAAGAATAGATATCAAAAGAATTTTTTTGATAATATCAATAATTACTTAAATAAATTTATCGAATTTTGTTCTTATTTTAGAAATTCAAAGATTCACTTTTAATAATTAATAATTAACAATTCTGAAATTGTAAATGCCTAAAATGATATGCTAACCGATTTTATATTTGATTTTGATTCATCTGCTCATATAAATATTTTTAAGAATTGGGTGCTTGAAGTAGTGAAATTAGACCTATTAATATTATCAAACTATTTAAATTTAAACTTGATTAAATTTATAGAACTAATTTTTATATTCAATTATAGTATATTTAGTGTATATTTTCTATTTCCATAAATCTTTTTTAATTTTAAGATTTTTACATAACGTCATATCTTAAATTTATTATTATTTTTATAATTCCGCGAAGCGCGAATTAGTTCACTAGTTATACATATATAAACATTCAACTCAATTTCTTAATTGCATAAAGAGATATAGAATATAAATTCACTGAAATTTACTTTAAATTAAAATCAAACAAAACCTTCTAAAATACAAAATTAATGGCAATGAAAATATACGTTTAGCTAATTTTCATAGACATTTTTCTTGATATACTTATTCTTTGATATAGTTTATTACATCTCCAATAACAACTCTACACAAACAATGAGCAAAAAAGAGACTAGAAAAAGATTATTAAAGAATGAAAAGGAAATCAAGCCATAAAAAAAATCTATAAGGAGCAAATAAATAATTACTATTATTCGAAAAATTAAGTCATTTAAATATTTTTATAAATAGAAAATTAGATATCTGGCATACGGTTAAAGAGAGGTCATCAAATACTAACTTTTTTCATAAAGTTAAATATAAAGAACACAAATTTTAAGTTATTTAGATGAAGTAAAAAAAAAAAAAAGATATATCAAGTGGTCAATGATATGGTATCTTTGTCCTTGTCCTCAAATCTCTTCTCCTCATACATCGATCTTCTTTTATCTAATCCACCATGTATTGATCATCTCATTGCCCTGTAAAAAATAATACATCACAAAAGTTAACATACTGTAAATGAGAATCATAAGAAAACAAAGTAAAACTAAACATGTAAGGCTCTTGTGCCTTAGAATCAATATACAATATCAAAATCTAATTGATAAAATAAAAATATTTAAAAATAAAATCATATAAGATATCTTTGCTTGTAAATAAACACAATGGAACAACAAATTGAGGAACGAAAAACTTATATATATATATATACACACACATTAAAATTCATTGAAATAAACATTATCATCGTACAACCCTAAAGGAAAGAATAACTAAGTTTTAGGAAAAGAAATTAATAGCACTAATGATGAAATGAATTAAATATGACTATTTTTAATATTATGTAAATTTTAAGATGTCATTTTTAATCTTTTAAAATTAGGAAAAAGGTCAAATTAACTACAAAAAAGGATAAATGGAATTTCTGGCCTTAGAGACGTGGAGTTCATGCTTCCTTAAAGCACCATGAATCATCTTAGAAAAATGTAAAGAGAAGCTCTCATCCCTCCCTACTATTATACTTACCCCGAATTCCTCCACCGCTTATGTACCACCTACCAGTTTTCTGTCAATTTCCCATTCTCCAAGGAAATTAAACCTACCTACAAGGATGTTATCACCAATCTTCTTATTCCTTCCACCGATCACTCAATGAAAACTACCGACCCTAAAATAGAAACCAATATGATGGAAGATGACCTTATAAATCTCTCTCTCAAAGAACAACAACGTATCTATGCTCCTGGGCGTCTTTCTGTTATTCTCAAAGCTTTTGAGGAGAATCTCTCTCACCAATATCTTAAAAACGAACTTGAATTAGCTTGGAAATTGTCTGAACCCCTCTGTCTAATTGACCTAGGTCATGGATTCTTCACCGCCAAATTCTACTCAAAACTCAGCTAAGACACTGCCCTTCAGGGTGTACCTTGGTTTATGGTGGGTAAATTCATCTCTGTCTAGAAATGGAAGCCCAATTTTGTCCCTAAAACCACTAGACTCGACTCCACGGTAATTTGGGTTCGCCTCCCCCAATTACCCATGGAATTTTAAGATTTGGGCATCTTGGAATAAATTGGCAGAAGAATCAGCAAATTACTCAAAGTGGATGCCTGCACATCATCCATGATCTGGGGTTGATATACCTGGATTTGCATCCAAGTTAAATTAGGATCACCCATTAAAACCTCGATCACCATTGGTACTCATAAACAACCTCTGGTATACGAGGGGGGAAGATTCTATGCAAGAATGGGGGTGTATAGGCCACACCTCAGATTCATGCTCGAAGAACATCGACGATCCACTATCAGAGGCCTTGCCTTCCCACTCCCTCCACTCTACTAAGGCTGATCTCAAAGAATAATGGCAGACCGTCACCTTTCCCAGGAAAAGGATCGGCAAGCGAACCACAACGTTGAATACTACAGTGGTAAGGTGGAACAGAGGTAACGGGTTACCCACTGCTACTCCAGGTAAGTTCCCTAGCTCATCCCCTCCCCAGGTTGCGGCGCCCAAGGATGGTGGCACAGTAACTATGCTAGGGTAATCCTCTTCACTTAGGCCGAACCGGGTCAGTTCGACCCCTGCATTATTTCAGGCCCAATTGGAACAACCCAACTTGATTGCTAGTACTCTTTTTTCTTTTTCTACTCCTTCTGATACTAGCCAGGGCATTCTTAAGCCTACCAAAAATCATTTTAATAAAGCCTACCCTCTCTCTCTTGGGCTCAACTTAAAGCCCATATTAACACTTAGTCTTAAATCCCCCTTCGACTCTCATCTAGAGGCCTAACCTTCCTAGTCCACTAATGTTAATTAATTCCTCTCCCCCCTTTTCTTAATAATAAAAAATATAAATAGAAGTAAGTTCTTAACAGAGGGACCCCTCTTTAATCAGTTAATGTTAACCCCCTAGAGCCTCGTAAATTCCTTCCCCCCACACCATCACAAAGACTTTCCACTTTCTAGGGGGATTTGTGCGATAATATTCCTAATCAGGACAAGTCATTAAATGCCAATGAGTTGCCCAACACTGAGACTCCTCACATTTCCTCTCAGTTTACTTATACTACTAGTACTTTGGATGACATGTAATACTTATTTGCTTATCAAAATGAATCCCTTAATACCTCCAAACATGACCATTCTCACGACAACTCTTCTTTCATCCTTCCACTTTCCCACGTCTTGGTTGGAAGAATGCCTAGCCGGCCTATTGATTCCAATTTATCTCCTGTGGGGGGAAGAATCAAATCACCATTCATATTCAGTACCCGAGCTACCTAGCTCTTCTAGTCATAGAGGGGGTCAACCGGGGTCTCCAAAACTTCGAACCCAATGTTTGGATGATCACCCTTATGCGGATTTTTAGTCCGACTTTCCAAGGAGACCTCACATCAATAAACATCTAAAAAATGATTAGCCTCACCAGCTCTAGCCTACCCTTCTTTTCACCAGCAAACCTCCTCCTATTAGAACTAGAGCCACTTTTTGTCAAT
>NW_025870328.1:0-1260 GCF_002878395.1 Capsicum annuum
AGGTGAAATTACTAATAAGGACTCTAATACCAAAAACAACTTGAATTTGACTTAAAGCAGACACCACCCTATAATGACAGACACATAAAGACTCAAACTGAATAAAGATAAGAAGTGCTCTTTCAGACTGGTGCTCTGCGTGATGACCCTGGCTGATTGGACCTGCCTCTGAAGTTTTCTTTCTCCCATTTAAACTTTGTAGCATATCCTGTAAAGACACCCTGATACAGGGGAGGAAGCTTCGGGCCCGTATTCCTGCCTCATGAGGAGTGCACTTGGAAAGACTATTCTGACACCTTTCTACCGTCTTGGACAAATCTGCTAGCTGAACTCTCAGTGTTTCCACTTTAGACCCTACACTTTCATCCTGATGGTCGTCTACTATGCATTCTTCTTGTATTCTCCCTCTAAGCTGCGCTGGTAAGGGTTGACTGATACCCCGAGGGATAGATTGAAGCCAGACCCTATATCCCTGAGTGTACCCCGGATTATCCAAACTTTCTTTGAGTGTGTCCACACCTAGCTTTGTTGCATGCTTCCAAAACTGCTCGTACTTGCTCTCACCTAAGGCTTGGTCCTTGAAGTACTCAATATCCTTCAGAAGATCCACTACTGGCGGCACGTCCTGTAGCCTACCCAACTGGCGCATTACCCTAGAAGGACTGTATGGTCTAGTGCAATTGAGCCCTAACATAACTAAAGGGAGCTGCGTCTGACAACCCATCAATACTATCTTTGGTCGAAGCCACAGATAAGTCCACAAAATGTTATCCTTGGTTCTTGACTTAAGAAATTCAATTCAAGTGTCTACTCCCAGGGGTAACGAGAATTTATCCAAACGCAACCTGGAGTCCATGGCTTTCACACGATTGGGAATACAACGATCTAACACGTCTGGTCTAACTAAAGAAGGCGCATGCAAATGCTCCATCACCCATATCTGCAATATCTGGTTACTGCCCTCAAAAAATCTCCTTCCCCCCTTCACTTCGGTTAAAGCCTTATATATTTCTGTTAAGATCATGGGTATGAAAGTGAACCTGCCCTTTTGATTAATGCCCTTGTCGTTTTGATCCTTATGAATTAGGGCCATCACCACAGATTGCAAACGCGTATTAATACGTCTTTCTTCTAGTGGAAACACTAAAATGCCTAACAAAGCGAGGGTGAAGACTTCAAGACGCTTTCTCACCCACTTCTCCTTAGTCACATAAAATTCATCCCAAAAGCAATCAAAACCTTCTGAGGGCCCGAATCTAC
>NW_025870329.1:0-1489 GCF_002878395.1 Capsicum annuum
TTTTTTAAAAAAAATCGTCCACTAATGGTCGGTTTTGTTATTTTTTTTTAATTTTTATTTTTAAAATGAATTATAATTAATATAAAAATTATTTATATAATTATTTTGATTTTTTAAAAAATAAAAGCGACCACATGTGGTCACTTTAAAAAAAAAAAAAAAATCAACCATGTGTGGGCGGTTTTTCCGACCACATTCTGCTGTCGGTTTTTCATTTTTTTTTAGTAGTGATAAAAAATTCACCAATGTCCCTCTACCTCATTGAAAAATGTGGGCATAGTACTATATCATGCTACCAAATTAAACATCTCACGTGAATAAATTTATTAATTTAAGGTTTTTTTTTTTTTTTTTGGAATGTGTCACAAGCTTGGTGTTGACAAGACCAAAACCTCAAAAGAAATGGTTGGTGCATGTATTGTCATATATAGGATTGAAAATAAGAGTTGTGAATTTTTGGAGAACGACTACATATATAAAGGATGTGTAATGTATACATTCAACACGTGTCCACCTTGGATTCTTTAGTATATATAGTACTCTCTCCGTTTCATTTTATATAACACAGTTTAATTTGATGCGATGTTTTCAAAAAAATATGAATACTTTTGAAACGTGTGGTCTAAAATAATCCTTAGATATTTGTACGTGTTGCTATAAATCATTTCATTAAGGATAAAAGGGGAATTTAAAACTTAATTTGTTTCTACGGACTAAGGACCGTTTGGCCACAAATTTTTTTTACTTTTTTTCGGAAAATGTACTTTAGTGAAAATTGGGATATTTGACCATGAAAATTCCAAATCCAATTCTAAATTATTTTTAGAAATGTGGAAACAAGTTTTATTCCAACTCGAACTTCAATTCCAACTCCTAACTCCAAATTTTTTTAATTTTTATAATAAAAGCCTACTAAAAATTAACAAATGACACATAAAATAAGATGAATGGAGAATATATATATGTCTTCTATTGTCCGCTATCAAATATGGAGTGGAGATTTTTAGTTTATGAATCTAAATCATAATAATTTTTTAATTATTAGGTTACGTTCTTGATATGAAATGCTCCATTTATATTTATTAAATAAGTTTTTGTGTATAAAATGTAAAGTTTAAATTAAATTTTGAATTTTATCTAACTCGTAGCTTGGACACGATGATAATAAATCTTGGCTGTGTAGCTGTCTTGAAGTGTGCTTTATGAATATTATATGCAGTGTTTTTATAGCAATAAATGAAGTCTAATAAAGTGGGGGCTAGTTAACTTGTTCATTTTTACGTCACAATCAAAGGGTGGCTTTTACTTTATGGAATTTTTTGTAATATAAATGTGACACCATTTTCTTTCTGAGGATTCGAGTGATTGTGGGGTCCTTACTTACATTGTTTTATCGATTAGATATTATATGGTTATGAGTAGGGGCGGAGCTAGCTTATGTTGAATTTTCTCAAAGTGTGATTGGATTTGGATGGCATTCGGTCCTACG
>NW_025870330.1:0-1277 GCF_002878395.1 Capsicum annuum
GTAAGTAAGAGGTTCATTTTGCCGCAATAGAAATTCATACCGAGGAAGCAAGGCCTTCTGCATCTAGCAATTTTCCTAATCCAAAATCACCTGTGACAATCAAGTGAATTTGAAGGATAGTGAAGAAGCAAAGACGACCCAATCAAGCAATTGTTCGGGCATTGTTACCTAACCTGATGTCGTTGTCCTTTGTGATGAATATGTTACATAACTGAATTCAAACGTTTCATACTAAGAAGGCTTTTCTATTTCGCCGATTACAGCAACTTTTTATCTTGAGGTCTCTATGATGTACGCGGTTGGAATGCAGATTCTCCAAAGCTAACAATAGATGAGTCAGCCATTTGCAGAGTTTCTATAATAGCAGGAAAACAACAACATAAAAACACGCAATTTTTTAAGCTGCCGGGAAGGCACAGAGAAGCTTCATAAGTATTGAAATCGCATTTAACTAGGTCTTCTGGGAAAAGAGCTCCTCTAAACTTCCTCATGACCTACGCCCTGAACACGGGGAAAAAAATCGTCACCGTCCTCAAATTACACCACAAAAGAAGTTCTATGATCATCCTATTCATTTCTTTATTTTCAACCTCATTACCCCTTCTATCGTTCTTGGTACGAGGGAGTATTTATGAAATCTGAGGTCTTTCATTCTCCAGATACCTGGATGTGCTTACAACACAGGCTGATAACAACCACGATCTTGGCAAAAGGTTGCGCTCTACAAACACAGGTTAGCCATATTTTACGATAAAATATAGCCGGTGACAATGATGAAGAATTTTACTTAACAATTGTTTTCCCTTCCCTCGTTTAGTCGCTCCTTATGTCCTTTATTCTTATCTTTCCTTATAGGTACACATTTAAAATGTTAGCAAAATCATGGATAATCACTCACATATTTTCATCTTCGCAATAATCGGCAACGATGCATATACAGCTCCCCTGAAAGAAAAAGAAAGTCATGCTTTTTCTCTGGTGCAGCTTATGCAGCAATAATCGCAACTATTAAAGGCTACGTTTTACACTTTATGATCCAAGCAACCACAAAACTGGATGATAGGATACCTTGTCCACCCAAGCATCTTTGTACTCTAAAAGATATGGATGGCTTAGTTTAGCTATCAAATTCACCTGCAACGGGAAAATAACCGTCTATCATCCGATTAGAAGAATATTCTCCAAGCATATCTTACCATCAAGTAAAACTTTTCATATAATAAATTATAAGATGAGTCGAAGATTTTGTATCTAAATGTGCTTGGTTCGAAAGGAAA
>NW_025870331.1:0-2061 GCF_002878395.1 Capsicum annuum
ATGTTCATGAGCTTGCAAAATCTGTTTATTGAAATAAGTCTTGGGGCTATAAGTTTCTCCCGATGCATATCCCCATATCCAACATAGCCCGCTATCTCTTCTAAGGTAGGTGTCAACTCAAAATCTGAAAAGTGGAATACATTATTCTTCGGGCCCCAGAAATTCAGTAATGCAACAATCACCTCCCTATTAGGGTTGATTCTCATGATACTCGTCAAAAAACTCAAATACTTATGTATCTCGTCATAATCGAATGTATCCATTTCGTTCCACCACAACCAAAGCTGCAAAGGGGTACAATCCACAACCTGAAGCAGTACACTCCCATCTCTCTTTCTCTTTGGACGCTTTCCATGAACAGAGGGGGATATTTTATACCTATTGACAGGGACATAAGATTAATAAATATCTAGACTTAGACAAAACTTAATTTATTAATTTTAAAAATAATTTATAACTTAACTTGTAAAACCTAATGCGACCATTATTTGGACTTAGTTGCAAAGAATAATTTTATCAAAAATCAAAGCGAGAGAAACAAGATTGATAATATTTTTTAAGAAAAACACTTATTTAAATTGACTCTATCAAAAACTTTGCTATAACAGACTTCTAGACAATTTTATCTATATGTTTGAGGACAATATTCCCTAAGTACAAAAATAAAATAAAAGGACTCAGAAATAAAGAAAAATAGAATTTTTTTTTTTTTTTTTTTTTTAAAAATTTCAGTCTTACGACCCTAAAAGTTCAAGACTGTTAAAATTGATATATATATATATATATATATATATATATATTTTGTAAAAATTTAGCCTCATGATCCCTAAAGATTCCGGACTATTGAAATATATTTTTATTTTATTATTATTATTTATTTATTTATTTATTGTAAAACTTTAACTTCATGATCCCTAAAAATTCAGGGCCGTTAAAATATATATAAAAATTAGACTTGAGAATTAGAAAAATAATTATGAAAGTAATCATATTTTCAAAATATTCCCCAATAAATCTATGAATATTTTTCAAAAGATAGGGTGTATCCTGGGAAGGACTTCCTACGTATCCCACTAAAATGTGAGAATCAGATCCTCGTAGTTCATAAAAACTCTAAAAGTATATTAATCTATATTCAAATTTTTCCTTTCTTTTTTAAAAAAAAAAAAAAATTCCTTTGAAAAATAATTCAATAATTTTGAGGATAATATAATCTTTTCCATTTTAAGTTGCCTAAAAAAAACCGGTCAACAATACAATAAGTCTTCCAAATTAATATCAAAGAGCACGTAGGATGTACATGTTGGTCTTTATAAATTAGGTCACCTGTCCTAGACAGACCCGGCCCATGTGCCGAGTCCTGCTAAGTCAAATGCATATAATGCAAATAAAGCGACACCTAATAGGGATAACCAGATTTTGAGTTTTCAGTTCTTCTAAGTTTAAATCTAATAGGGATAGGTGTCAAGATTGGCTTGCCCGAGCGGACACTCGAGCCGGGGAGGGACAACTTGGTCGGTAGCATGGCAACACCGCCTTCGTTGTCGATCCAAACCCCACCTAACATGTGTGACTATATCCTTCACCAGGTGCCTTGACACTCCGGCTATCTCAAAAAGAAGGTGGGATGCATATGCTGCATTCCCTCTATCCTATTTCAAAGACTCAGAGGGGGGTACGCGAGAGAAGACAATACATAATGCAGTTCAAATAATATCAAAGTGGTAGATAAGCAACAAGTAGCACATAAGGCCAACAAACACAATAGCAACAATAATTAAAGTAAGTATAAGTCAATATAAAAAGCTTGAATTCTTATTAGTCCCCGGCAGAGTCGCCAGAGATGTCACACCCCTTTTTCTCGCTCGAAGGTGTCGAGTCGAAGGGTTTTTCCAATTAAAGTGACGGTTTTAAATAGGGATTATTTTATTTATAGAGTCGTCACTTGAAATTGAGTTATGGTGTTCCAAGTCACCTTTTTGAATCCCTAATCAAAAGGAAATGACTTTTTTATTTAGTCTGCAAAAACAGAAGACCGGGTAAGGAATTCTATTGACCGAA
>NW_025870332.1:0-1493 GCF_002878395.1 Capsicum annuum
GAGAAAAATAAGGAGAAAAGAGTTGAAGAAGATCTCTTGAATAATCATGTATTATGATGTTGCCAATGTTGTCGTTTCTTTAATTTAAAATCAAGATATTATAGTGATTTTGAGAGAAAATAACAAAAAAATGGTTGAAGAAGATATCATCAAAAATCTTGTGTTTTGATATTCCATTGTTGCCTTTTTTTGATACAATAGGATAGAGAGAGAATAGAAAGAAAATACCAAAAATAAATTCATGAGAAAGAAAATTGATATAGACAAATCTTAATATATTTGTATATGGGGCCCACAAAAAAACTGACTTTTAACTACCAAATGACTATGAATTGTAATTTTTAAAAACATTAACCATATCGTGTAATTAACATAATATTTTTTCTATAATATGTAATTTTTCCTTAGTAAAACAAAATTTTGTAAAAGCTTTAAGTAATTTGATGGGTCAAGTTTGGGCATCATCATGAGTCTATTTGGGTTGGTGATTTATAATGGGTTGACTAGGGCTAGCCCAAATTAGCCCATTATCAAAATCACTCTTGCCCAAACCCATCAAACCTTGGGTGGGTTGGGCAAGTCATTTGGGTATGGGCTAATTTTGTCACCCTTAGACTCTACTATCAAATTATAATCAATGATATTATATTGCTCTGTTTGAATATTATGTATTATCCCTTTAAAAGATTTGATCTCGTTATTACTCGTTTGGCTATTACAGATGGTTATTCAGCTTGGATATTAATCCTAGTGGAATTATTATTTCTCAACAATCACTATAATCACACATCAAGAATTTATTTTGATATTTTCTATTGTTGCATCCATTTACTTCATTTCTCCGATTTTGTTATAGTGATAATCGTGGAGGGGTGCATGGGTTCCTATAACTAAACACAAGAAGGAAAATATTGTGATAAGAAAAGATTTTTCTTCATTTCAAATATGTACCATTACATGAAATAGTATATATTTAGTCAAAGAATAACTAGAAGAAGCCTAACCATATACTGCTGATCAAACCAAAAGCTACTAAGCAACAAATATATTTGAGAGAACTCTCAATGTTTTAACACCCTACCCCCTACTTTCATATTCCTTTCTTTCACAAACATTTGGCTATATAGTTCCCCCACCAGAAAATCTTTTTGCCTCAATTTCTGAATGCCACTCCATGTCCATGAATGAACCTTGCATTATCTTCAGTGTACACGTGACTCTCATTCTTTATCCTGTTAACATTAAAATATTATTAAAAGTATTTTTGTTTAAATGAAATAAATAAGAAGAATTATTGCTTGAAAGAAAAACTTTTGTTGATCAAAACAAAAAGAAATATTTAATGGAGTTTACGTTTTGGTAATAGTCTTGTTCAAGATGGTGGAAGAGAAAAATGAAGCACCATTAAGATATAATAGTTCCCCTTCAATTCTTTCTGCTATTTTATTGTCCATTTTTCCAGCATCAAGACAAAATGGTTGATCAGAAGCCTG
>NW_025870333.1:0-4881 GCF_002878395.1 Capsicum annuum
GCCTAACCCCAAAACTGTGGGCTATAGCACACCGATTTGACTTGAAAATGCCTTGTTCACGCCGTTTCGCCTTTTTGACCACCCAAATGGTCTCGAATAAATAAACGGACCACACTGGGACGATCCCCAACTTCTCTGGCACGCCCTAGTCGATATTCGACCCACGACACCCCTGAATCCCGGTCCCATCAGTAAAACAGTGGGCTATAGCACACCGATTTGTCCTGAAAATGCCTCATTCGCACCGTTTAGCCCGTTTGACCACCCAAATGGCCTCAAATAAATAAACGGACCACACAAAGATGATCCCCAACCTCCTTGGCACGCCCCAATCGATTTTTGGCCTACGACCCCCCCAGACCTTGGGCCCACCCCCAAAATCGTGGGCTATAGCATAGCGATTTTGCCCAAAAATGTCCCATTCGCGTCGTTTTGCCCGTTTGACCACCCAAATGGCCTCGAATAAATAAACGGACCACAATGAGACTATCCTCAACCTCCCTGGCATGCCCCGATTGATTTTAGGTCTACGGAACCTCCGAACCCAGGCCCACCCCCATAATCGTGGGCTATAGCACAAATTTGGTTTGAAAATATCCTGTTAACGCCGGTTTGCCCGTTTAACCACCTAAATGGTCTCAAATAAATAAATGGACCACACTGAGACGATCCCCAACCTCCCTAGCACACCCTGGTGTAGTTTTGGCCAACAACATCCCCAAACCTCGGGCCCGGCCCCAGCCCTAAAATCATGGGCTATAGCACACCGATTTGGCCCAAAAATGCCTCATTTGTGCTTTTTCGCCCATTTGACCACACAAATGGCCTCAAATAAATAAACAGACCATACTGAGATGATCCCCAACCTCTCTGGCATGCCCCGATCGATTTTTGGCCTAAGGCACCACCGGACCTAGGGCCCACCCCCAAAACTATGAGCTAGCACACCGATTTGGCTCGAAAATGCCCTGTTTGCTTTGTTTTGCCTGTTTGACCACCCAAATAGCCTCGAATAAATAAAAGAACCACACTGGGATGATCCCTAACCTTCGTGGCACGCCCCGGTCAATTTTTAGCCCACGGTACCCCTGGACCTCGAACCTCGGGCCTGCCCCCAAAACTGTGAGCTATAGCACACCAATTTGGCCTCAAAACGCCCCAGTTGCGCCGTTTCGCCCGTTTGACCACCCAAATGGCCTCGAATAAATAAATGGACCACACTGGAATGATCCCCAACCTCCCTGACACACCCTGGTTGATTTTTGGCCAACGAAACCCCCAAACCCCGAGCCCACCCCCAAAACTGTGGGTATAGCACACCAATTTATCCTGAAAACACCCCGTTCGTGTCGTTTCACCTGTTTGACCAATGAAATGACATCTAATAAATAAAAAGACCACATTGGGACGATCCCCAACTCCCTGGCATACCTTGGTCAGTTTTTAACCCATGGTACCGCCGAACCCCAAACCATCTCCCAAAATTATGGGACATAGCACACCGATTTGGCCCAAAAATACTCCGTTCACGCTATTTTGCCCATTTGACTACCTACATGGCCTCGAATAAATAAATGAACCATACTGGAATGATCCCCAACCTCCCTGGAATGTCCCGGTTGATTTTTGGCCTATGACACCCTCGGACCCGGGGCTCACCCCCAAAATCATGGGCTATAACACATCGATTTGGCCTAAAAATGTCCCATTTGCGTCGTTTCGCCCATTTGACCACCCAAATGGACTTGAATAAATAAATGGACCACACTGGAACTATCCCCAAAATCCCTGCATACCCCAGTCGATTTTTGGCCTACGACACCTCTGGACCCAGGCCCACCCTCGGAATCGTAGGCTATAACGCACCTATTTGGCCCGAAAATGCCCCATTCCCATCGTTTCGTCCATTTGACCACCCAAATGGCCTCGAATAAATAAACGGACCACACAAGGACGATCCCCAACCACCCTAGCACCTCCCATTGATTTTCGGCCCATAGCACCATCGAAACTTATGCCCGACCCTAAAATCGTGGGCTATATCACATCGATTTTGCCCGAAAATACCACGTTTCACCCATTTAAACACCCAAATAGCCTCGAATAAATAAACGAACCAAACTGGGATGATCTCCAACCTCTCTGGCATGCCCCGATCCATTTTAAGCCAATTGCACCCTCGAACCCCGAGCCCACCCCAAAAATCGTGGGCTATCGCACACCGATTTGGCCTGAAAATGCCCCATTTGCACCATTTTGACTGTTTGACCACGAAAATGGCCTCAAATAAATAAAAAGACCACATTGGATGAGCCCCAACCGCCCTGGCACGCCCCGATTGATTTTTGGCCTATGGCACCCCCGGACACCGAGCCCACCCCCAAAACCGTGGGGTATAACACACCGATTTGGCCGAAAATTGCCCTATTTGCACTGTTTTACCTGTTTGACCACCCAAATGGCCTTGAATAAATAAACGAACCACACTGAGATGATTCCCAACCTCCCTGGCATGGTCCGATTAATTTTTGGCCCACAATACCCTGGGCCTCGGGCCAACCCCCAAAACCGTGGGCTATAGCACATCGATTTTGCCAAAAAATGCCCCGTTCGTGCCCTTTGGCCGGTTTGATAACCCAAATGGCCTCGAATAAATAAACGAACCACATTGGCACACCTCTAACCTCCCTGGCATGCCTCGGTTGATTTTTAGCCCACAAAACCCCTGGACCCCGGGCCTACCCCTAAAATCGTGGGTATAGCACATCGATTTAGCTTATAAATGACCCGTTTGCTGTTTCGCCCATTTGATCACTGAAATGGCTTTGAATAAATAAATGTACCACACTGGGACAGTTCCCAACGTCCTTGGCATGCCCTGGTCAATTTTGGGCCCATTGTAACCCCGAACCCCAGGCCCACCCCCGAAACTGTGGGCTGTAGCACACCGATTTGGCCCGAAATGCCCCGTTCTTGCTGTTTTGCCCGTTTGACAACATAAAAGACCTAGAATAAATAAACGGACCATACTGGGATGATCCCCAACCTCCCTGACATGTCCCGATCGATTTTCGGCCCACGGCACCCCCGAAACCTGAGCTCGCCCCCAAAATCATGGGCTATAACACACCGATTTGGCCCGAAAATGCCCTATTTGTGCCATTTTGCTCGTTTGACCACCAAAATGGTCTCGAATAAATAAATGGACCACACTGAGATGATCCTTACCTCCTTGGCAAGCCCCAATTGATTTTTGACCCACGGTACCACCATACCTCGGGCCCACCCCCGAAAGCGTGGGTTATAGCACATCGATTTGGCCCGAATACACCCCGTTATGCTGTTTTGACCGTTTGACCACCCAAATGGCCTCGAATAAATAAACAGAACACACTGGGACGATCCCCAACCTCCCTGGCATGCCCTGATCAATTTTCATCCACGGCACCCTCGGACCCCGTGTCCACACCCGAAAGAGGGAGCTATACCACACTAATTTGACTCAAAAATACCCTGTTCGTACCGTTTCACCCGTTTGACCACCCAAACGGCCTCGAATAAATAAACGAACAACATTGGGATGATCCCCAACCTCCCTAGCAAGCCACGATCAACTTTTAGCCCACGACATCCCCGGACCCCAGGCCCACCCCAGAAAGCGTGGGCTATAGCACACCGATTTATCCTGAAAATGCCTCGTTCATGCTGTTTCGCCCATATGGCCACGCAAATGGCCTCGAATAAATAAACGGACCACACTGGGATGATCCCCAAACTCCCTGGCACGCCCGGTTGATATTCAGCCCACGGCACACCCGGACCCCGAGCCCATTACCGAAACTGTGGGTTATAGCACACCAATTTATCCTGAAACTGGGTCGTTCATGCCGTTTCGCCCTTTTGACCACCCGAATAACCTCGAATAAATTAACGGACCACACTTAGACGATCCCAAACCTACCTAGCATGCCCCGATCGATTTTCGGCCCACGGCACCCCCGGACCCCTAGCTCACCCCCAAAACCATAGGCTATAACACATCGATTTGGCCCAAAAATGCCCCGTTCCCGCCATTTCGCCTATTTGACCATCCAAATGGCCTTGAATAAATAAACGAACCACACTGGGATGATCCTCAACCTCCCTGGCATGCCCCGGTCTATTTTCAAACTATGGCATCCCCGGACCCCGATCCACCCCCAAAACTGTGGGCTATATAGCACACCGATTTGGCCTAAAAGTGTACTGTTCATGCTAATATGCGATTTGACTACCCAACCTTCCTGGCAGACCCCGATCGATTTTTGGCCCATGAAACCCCTGGACCCACATCCCACCCCTATAACCGTGGGCTATTGCACACAAATTTGGCTCGAAAATGTCCCGTCAATGTCGTTTTGCCTGTTTGGCCACCTAAATGGCCTCAAATAAATAAATGGACAATACTGAGACGATCCCCAACCTCACTGGCATGCCCTGATCAATTTTTGGCTCACGGCACCCCCGGACCCCGGGTCTACCCCCAAAACCATGGCCTATAGCACACCGATTTGGCTAAAAAATGCCCTGTTCGTGTAGTTTTTCCCGTTTGACCATGAAATAGCCTCGTATAAATAAATGGACCACACTGGGATGATCTCCAAATTCCCTGGCATACCTCGATCAATTTTCGGCCAATGACTCCCCCGAACCCCGGGCCCACCCTCGAAACCATATGCTATAGCACACCTATTAAACTTGAAAATACCCTTTTCACGCCGTTTTGCCCGTTTAACCACCAAAATGGTCTCGAATAAATAATCGGACCGCACTGGGATGATCCTCTACCCCTTTGGCACGCCCCGATTGATTTTTAGCCAACGAAACCCCCGAACTTCGGGC
>NW_025870334.1:0-3942 GCF_002878395.1 Capsicum annuum
TGTGTGTGTGTGTGTATGTGTGTGTATTAAAAAATGTAATTAAAAAAAAACACCCTACGTGAAACCAAATAAAAAATAATAACTTTTTTTTATAAAAACATTCTCCCTTTGAAGACTTTACAATAGATAAAATCATTTAATCTTTTTCCTTTAATTTTTATTTTATTAAATAAATATATAGAATGGAATTAAGAATCCCAAAATATATAAATATGAAACCCGAAACATATAGGAAAATTAAGAGTCTTAAAATATATGGAAGGAAATTAAGAGTCCTAAAATAGAAAAAATATATTTTTTGAAAAAACAAAAATTACCATAAATATAGCTATTATGATATACCATAAATTACTTGATAACTTGGTACCAACCTAAAACTAAAAAAATAATAATTAAAAAAAAAAACGCACCCCTGACGTAAAACCCACAAAAACTATATAATAATAAAAAATTATTATTAAAAAAACCCAAAAATAATATAATAATAAAAAGTTGTAATTAAAAAACCCCAAAATAATATAATAATAAAATAAATTGTAACTGAAAAAAGCCCACCACTACGTGAAATTAAAAAAATAATATACTAATTAATGCATATCTATTCCACTAAAAAATATATGATATCATAATTAAAAAATTGTAATTATAAAAAAAAATTACCCCTACGTGAAACCAAAAAAAATAATATAATATAAAGGAGGAGACATTTTTGGACTTAAATTTAACATTAAGGGTATTTTTGAGCCAAATAGATGGATGAAAGGGCATTTTTAAGCCTAAAGGTGGAAGGAGGATAGTTGTGTACCATTTTCAATAGTTGAAGGGTATATTAGACTTTTTTCCGTTTTATTAATAAATTTTAAAAATGTTATTAAGTATTAATTAGTATTGGTTAAATTTTTTATAGTGTTTAATGTATTTTCTCATAAGAGTTATGAGGAGAATTATTTATTTAACTTATGAAAAATAGTTTTTGTTACTCCTATAAAAATGATTATATTTTTTGTAAAGATTGATCAAACACCTTATATTTTTTAAAATTATTTTCTCAACAATGCTTTTCAAAATAAATATTTTAAGGAAAATCAATTTGTGTTTTGACTAATAACTTTAGAAAAACACTTTAACGTAGCGACTGGTGTCTGATCAATTTTTTAAAAAATATTTCTATGTATTTTATGTATATTTTTCTCAAAAATTCAAAAAAAATGACTTAGTTCAAGAAAAACTGTTTCTTTTAGCTTCTAAAAACAGTTTTGACTACTCGCCCCCCCGCCCCCCAAAAAAAACAAAAAAAAAAAAGAAAAAGAAATTGCTTCCTCCAAATAAAACTTTGTCCAGCACCTCATTTTTTGGAAAAAAAAATTAAACATTTTTAGGACCAAACAGGCTATGGCTTGTCCTGTGTAAATATTAAAAGCACGCTTCTACTACCTCAAAATCGTGATTCCACCCCTTAATGGAAGCTTGACACAAAACATTAAAGTGAAAAGACTTGAAAGTACCAATCTTTTTAATGAGGTTTGGACCCTGAAAAGAAGATACCACTTGAAAACAAGTAGTAGGTCTGAGAATTCTTCCATTGTTGGAGGGTCTTTTGGGTAGATGCAGGCCAAAAAAGGGTTTTGTTGGGTTTGAACAAACTATACCTATCTTCTCCATCCCCCTTCTAAAACACCCTAAAACTTTTTTTTTTTGGCTTCTACTGAAGAAGAAAGAGGACAGTAAAAAGTGTTATGAATTTGAAAATGAAGCTGGTTGGGTTATATTGATAGGTTTCGCAGCTTATTTAATAAGCCGCTAACGTTAGCTGCTTAGGGTAGTGGGGGATATTTTGGGAAGTCAGGTAATTTGTTTCCTTTCCCAGATCAGTTGGATTTTGATTAATATTTTAAAATATATTTTTTATAATATTAATATAAAAAAAAATTATAAGTTATAATATTTTTCTTACTATTTTCGATTATCTAAATTTTAAATTAAATATATTAAATTACACATCTTAACATATTAGTCAAAGTTCATGAAAGTTGACCTTAAAAAGCAAAATAATAACAAGTAAAAGTAAGAAAGGACTTTTAAAACTTTTTTTGATCATGATAAATATTTTTTTTTGAAAAAATATTTTTCTTTATTCAAAAATTAATTTTTGGGCATAATGATTTCAAAAATTGTAATTAAAAAAGTAAAAACAACGTCATTTTGTTTTCACTTTTTGACATCTCATTCTTTTACTTTTTATCTTTTCAAAAATCTAAAAAAGTCTTTCCAGAAAAATGATCAAACATAATTGTGTAATTTTATCACACTAAACTATTTTTATTGGCTGACAACATATTTTTCCTCCGTTCAAAAAAAGATGACTTAGTTTGACTTGATACAAAGTTTAAGTAAATAAAAAGGACTTTTGAATCTTGTGATTTTAAATTAAATATATATCAAATGTACCAAAATACTCTTCAATCTTGTAGTTTTAAAGATGCCACGTGAAAAGTTAAAATTTAAAAGTTGCTAAAAAAAAAAATGAGTCATTCTTTTCTAAATAGGCTAAAAAGGAAAGTATGTACTCTTTTTAAGCGGAGAGAGTATTATTGAAGCTGTCATACAAATTCATCCTCATGTAAATAGTTTTTCTGAACAACGAAAAATTATTAAAAACAAAAGTATTGAAATATTGCATAGGTATTTAAAATTGTAGTTAAGCAAATTAGCAAACGGACTTTTTGATTTTGTAAATGGTAATGCTAAACAAATTGCGATAAAAAAGGTAATCATTTTATGTTTGTTAGTATTTCCTCCTTTTCAGAACAGTTGTTAGTTTTCTTTTATAAAAGTCAAATCATATAAATTTTGATTAATATTTTAAAATTATTTTCTAATCATATTGAAAACACCAGTATTTTTTATATAATTTTTGAGTATTTAAATTTAAATTTTAAAACACTAAATTAATTTAACTTTAAAAATTATATAAATTGACCCTCAAAAAATAAAAATGTCAACTATTTTGAGATAAAAGGAAATATTTATTAATTACTCTCTGTTTATGTAAAAAAAATCCTTTTATCATTACAACTCTCTTCTCTCTCCTAATATGTATGGCCAAACCCAAGAGTCAAATAGTTCATTCCCACACCTAACATACACACTCGAACTTTATTGTTTATGATGTGGAGAAAATAAAATTTGCGCCATTAGATTTTGGGAATATCCTCAAACCCAATGCTTTGAACCTGTCCTTTTCAAAGTAGAAGAAAGATGTTGAACCTATTTCTATCAAGGATGCGATACTCAATTGGACGGAGGCTGAAATATCGAGGATAACGAAGTTAGAAGACTTACAATATGTGGTGGTTGGTAAGTTTTCTTATGGTTGGCCTGCATTGAAGGATTTGAGAAGAAATATCCCTACTCAATTTGGGATTAAGGGTGACGTTAAAATTAGCCTTTTGAGGCATAGACATATTCTGATTAGATGCACATTAGTTGATGGTTTTGCCAATGTAATATCAAAGAATGTTTATTTTATCATAGGAAGAAATGGTTGAGAGTATCAAATACGACTATTGATTTACAATGTCGATTTTAAGGTGGGCGAGGAGACGACTCAAGCAGTGGCTTGGATCTCTTTTTCTAATTTTTTGCCTATATATTTTTGTAAGAGAATCCCCATTTTCTCTAGTGTCAGCAGCAGGGGCAGCTTTTACGTAGATCCTATATTTATACTACTAATTTCTGAATATATGTATATAGTAATATAGGGCGAACCTACTATCGCAAGCTATTGCTTGGCCTAGTGGTAAGAGGATCAACATTAAAGCTTGTTCAGCCCATGCACTTGGGTTTAAACCTCAATGCAACACTCTCCTTTGTTTGATTTTTTTATGCTTTTTTTTCCCTTTCTAGTTTTAAGCGAATTCCAGGCTTCCCAGTTTTTTTTGT
>NW_025870335.1:0-1537 GCF_002878395.1 Capsicum annuum
ATGTGGTGTTGTGGCCTACCTTAAGTAATACGGGAAGTTATCGAATGAAACTTCACTTTCATGTCCATCAATGATTGCAGCACTAATTTGTTCCTTAAATGCTGCAGATTTTGAGGACATCTCTGGTGTTGAAGCAGGCATTGATTCCCTAGTCCGCTGTCTTTCCTCCGACATCTGTTAATAAATACTTTCTTTAGTTATGTCATGGATCAGTCTGTGAGCTCATAGCAAGAAGACCAAAATAAGTAATTCAGCCAATGACTTTGAGTTGCCTCTCTCTATGCCAGAGTCTAGGTCTCCGTCAAGAGGGGGGATCTCGATAGTCAATCCAACATCAGCGCATTATTGCTGCTGACATTTGTAGCTGAATCTACTTTAAGGCCGTCAAGATTGTTTTCACGAATAACAAGGGGAAGGAAGCGGCTCATTTCCTGGGAAGTTTTAACCACTAACCTGAGATGTCTCTTGAGACAGGATAATAGAAGAATTAGCAACTACTGAAGCATCTCCCGCCTGGTTTTCGATACTCAATACTTGTCTGGTCGTCAAATCTAAAAGTGACTCAAAATTAACCTCATAGAAGAATAGCTGGAAAATCTATATAGCACAATGTCAAGGATATTCAATCATAAAGATGAAATACTAAAAGAATCACAGAAGCCATTAGGGTGGAGCAGATTCAAATGGAATCACAATAGCTGCTACAACATGTAGAGGATACGTAAGAGTGATTGCCCACTTGACCAAATACAACTTGATCGCCTGAATTGAGATAGCAAGTAGAATATCTTCTCACGGTCTTTCCATTGACTTGAACATGTTCTCTGGTTCCGTTTCTCTCGAGCACAACCACCCAATTGCCTTTGGACTGATCATTTCCACGAACAATGAATAATTAGACTGTATATACAATATGAGGTTCACCTCAAAAAATAACGAAACAAATGCCAAATAATTCAGTCCTTCCATGTACTGCATTTTCATATTCAAATTACTATGGTAACCTCTCAGGACAAGCGCCTAAAGTTAGTTTGCTCCTAATGCCCGAATAGAATTTATGACCAAAAAGGATCAGTGCATCAGCATTGGAAACTTTTTTCTTTCTTTTTTTTTCCAAAAGCATCTTCATACTAAAATTTTCACTAGCAGACGGCGACGTTTTTGAATTATGGCACACAGAATTCAGTTGTTGAACAAAGCAACATTACATGATGAGGAAAGTCAAGGTAGTTCAAATTTAGAACACTACCTGTTTAAGCCTTATTAGACACACCATTTCCTTATCAGGAACTGATTCAAGGGATTTGCCCGAACCAACCGCCAAACATCGCTCAAAAACCGGTATTGTTGGATTCTGCAATGTATTCACATTCTATTAGATATCAAACTGATAAAACAAAATTCAAGAGCAAATAGTTAAATAAAGACAAACACTAATAGAAAACCTGCGGAGACTCTGATATAAGTACGCACCAAGGCTTCTTCGCTACAAAACCTAAACGACACACGCATTGAATATGATCAGAGACACTTAACA
>NW_025870336.1:0-1877 GCF_002878395.1 Capsicum annuum
TTTTAGTTTGCAACGATATCTGTTCCCTAAGTTTACACTATGCTAAGCTTAAGAAGTTATTCTGCCCTTGGGTTTGGTCTGTTTACATATACTCTCTTGAAACTAAATGTGAAACTATGTATGTCTCTTTATTTTTGCCCCTAAACTTGACATTAAGGTTTACCACAACTTTCTGTGAGGTTTCATAGCTTTGTGGATAAATCACGATACCAGCTTGCTCCACTTGCTATTGCTAGCCAAGTCATGCAGTTTACTGTCAGATTTTATGGTTCTTTCTCTAGTTAATCCTGCGTGATCTACATTTCAAAGATGTGGTGGTTGTCAACTTTGAGTTGTGGTTCTGCGTGTTTCAAACGTTCTGATATACTTATTTGAGATTGTTTTAGAAGTTGCCGGTCTTTCAGTACTATTTGGTACCATGGCTTTGTGGATGCTTCATCTGATATTTGCTTTAATACTCGGCTTCTATGCTATTATGGAAGGCGTGTTTATAGTATTTCTAGGAGTACCTTTGCAAAAATTTAAAAGAAAAATTATAATTAGGAGACCTTTGAATGAATAGATTTTAGTGAGTTTCTGATTTGCTATTTGAATTATCACCAGAGAAAGGTAGCATATCTACCAAACCTTTCTTTCATCAGTTGGTAATAAAGAAGTCAATCTATGTTATCTCTTTCTAGTCTTTCTACAGTTGAGCTTCATTCGTCTGCTGTTGCATGATTTTGACTGTACACACGCATCAAATAATACTATTTTTTTCTCTTTGAACTTAATGTTTACAGGGAGCAATCCAATTCATAACCGATTTCCAGATATTCTTAGCAAGTTATCTAGCCAGAACTCGAAGGAAGAATCATTCTGCAACATTATGCAATTTTTAATTGCTTCAATTAAGAAGGTTCCATGATTTTGACTTGCTTCTTTGGGCTCTTCTGTAGAGAATTGATTGGAATGTTTGTATTTTTAGGACAAGCAAATGAAAGCTCTTGTCGAGAAGCTTTGCAAAAGATTTTGTGGAGTTACTGGTATGTAATTTGAAAATTGTTTTGATTTATTTCCGTGAAGAATTTGTGTAATATGATCAACTATTAGAAGAAGCTAAGAGAGAAAATAGATTGGGTACTTTTAGTTTGCAATGATATCTGTTCCCTAAGTTTACACTATGCTAAGCTCTAGAAGTTATTCTGCCCTTGAGTTTGGTCTGTTTACATATACTTTCTTGAAACTAAATGTGAAAATATGTATGTCTCTTTATTTTTGCCCCTAAACTTGACATTGAGGTTTACCACAACTTTCTGTGAGGTTTCACGGTTTTGTGGATAAAACACGGTACCAGCTTGCTCCACTTGCTATTGCTAGCCAAGTCGTGCAGTTTACTGTCAGATTTTATTGTTCTTTCTCTAGTTAATCCTGCGTGATTTATATTTTAGAGATGCGGTGGTTGTCAACTTTGAGTTGTGGTTCTGCACGTTTCAAAGGTTCTGATATACCTATTTGAGATTGTTTTAGAAGTTGCTGGTCTTTCAGTACTATTTGGTACCACGGCTTTGTGGATGCTTCATCTGATATTTTCTTTCATACTTAGCTTTTATGCTATTACGAAACGCGTGTTTACAGTATTTCTAGGAGTGCCTTTGCAAAAATTTAAAAGAAAAATAATAATTAGGAGACCTTTGAATGAATAGATTTTAGTGAGTTTCTGATTTGCTATTGGAATTATCACTAGAGAAACTTCTGCATGTTAACATGCTCTTTTATGCAGATATTAGGCTATACGAGTACATATCCTATTGCCTATCTCAGCTATCATACACTGATAAGAGCATGAAAAAGCTGATAGAGTTGTTTAAAATGTATGAACGAACGTGCCTTATCTA
>NW_025870337.1:0-1554 GCF_002878395.1 Capsicum annuum
TTTTTTTTTTTTTCCGCTACAACCCAACTAATTCAAATTCATGTGGCATAGGACTTATTTAAAAGAAACGTTCCTTGTCAAAATTTTTTTGGGTCAAGTCCAAGATATCTGATAAAAGAATAACAATCTCATTCACTGTCCCACGTGATCCATTTTTTGTTTCTAGAGGAGGAGAGATTAGAATGAATAAATTCCCCAAAATGTCTTTTATTAGATACTTTCTACCGTTTATTTTTATTTATCCATTATATAATATCTTTCGAATTTTAAAGTTCAAACAAGTGTATTTTTTTTTTATAATTTTTCATATATTTTTTAAATACATATTTTGAATTGTCAATTATTTTGACTTATAGTATTTATTAAGTAGTTTTGAAATATATAAACTTTATTTTAAAAAATCAAAAGATTTCAAACCCAAATTTACGTCAAACTTAAACTATTTGGCTCTCAAAAAATAAGTAGTGTCACATGAATTGAAACAAAGAGAATATATTTAAAAAGTGATACGAAAAAGATGGCTGCCCAAGGCTTACCTTACATTGAGGCAAGCGGTTATTTTCACGACTTCATGAACTGTCGCAATAACTTTACGGTTACTCCAAAACTTTCTTTTTTATAAGTGATAAAATAAAATTAATATTTTATTACTATTTCTTAAAAGATATCACTAGTGCCATACAAATAAGTAAAAATGAACAAGGAGTGCCTAAATAGATTCTCAAAATTATGCCTTTATGCCTTAATTGTATTCGTTGTTCTTTGCATATCATCCAAACAAATGCTGGTCCCTATTTAGCCACAGACCAAAGAAAAATGTGTGGAACATTGAACACAAGCAATTTTTTTTATTTTAGATAACAAGCAATTCTTTTCTAGATATATTAAAGTTTGTTTCGAAACTTGCCTCAAATTATTATTAGGGAAGCAATTACTAACATTTTATTAAAACAGATTATCCAAATCGCATTTACTTCTTAGGGTGCACTTTTTTTTTTAAACCTTAGCTTGCATGAACATGATATAGTTTGTGCATGAAATTTTTACTTTTATTCAATGTCGAAATGTTTTAAAATAGGGTTATTACATAATTTACTCACAAATTGATATCAAAACCTTTTTACACATCTCTATTTCACGAACAATTATTTATATATTATATTAAATTTGTATTGTTAGTTCATTTAAGGTTAATATACTTCTATAAACAATCAAATATAATATATTTTAAGGAACAAAAACAAAATTCACCAACAACTTAGACCAAAATGCTATTACGAATATCCCATAAAGTATCATTATCATCTCATTAATTCAGGTTCTTTGGTTCTCTCTAGTTCCAACAAAACAGCAACAACCTTGTTCTTTTCCCTCCAATTTCAAGAAAACTAGTTTCCGAATATTGTGTGTAGTAGTAAAATTATCTTTCATAAGTTTGGATCATGAATAACAATTACTAATACATGAATTAAAGTAAATTTTCTATATTACACCATTTGAGTTGCGGTCTTACTCAAAATTCAAATTCAACTTAAACTTGAAATATACTTCGTA
>NW_025870338.1:0-1076 GCF_002878395.1 Capsicum annuum
AATTGTTTGGAGAGTTACTTATAAAGCAATCAAGGGATTGGGACAATCACATAAACCATCTTTGTATGAAAAATTACAATGGATTGAAGCCTGTGAAGGGGATATAAAAGATGTTGTGAGGAGCAGAATAAATTGTTGGTGCATGCATTTTGATGAGAATTATGAAAGGGAACTAGTACAGACTTTAACTGAGCAAGCTAGGAGAGAATTCATGTCGCTGCCTGCAGTAAGATCAATAATGCAGTCTTTGCAAAGAGTTTAGCTTCCAGAAAACGAATGGACAGATGAGTGTGTGATATGCAAGGAAAGTTACTCACCTGGATCAGAACCATACAGCTTGCCTTCCAGCCACAGTTCCCATTATGGCTGCATCGAGACTTGGCTTCTTAAAAGCCCAAATTGTCCCATGTGTCGTTACAAGTTGCCACCAACGGAGTCCAAATAGAAGTGTTCTCTTTCTAGTAATTAAAATGTATTTTAAGATAGGTTTATTTTGTCAAAAATTTATCTTTTCTCTTATGGCCAAACAATTCTAGTTATTGAATTTATTAATAGAATTTTGGCACCTTCCAACACTTTCTCTTTTCCAATGGAAAAACTAGTCATATTTAGCTTCATGATACTTGTATTCACAATGCATGATTGAAAAGTCCAACACTTTTTATGCCAAGGTAATTTTTGATCACACTAACAAAATTATTGCTTTAATTCAAACGCCACAAGCTTTATACTTATATATGTTTATATATATATATATATATATATATATATATATATATATAACTTTGTAACCCGATTATCTTCATAGAAACTTTGATGAAATTTGACACACAAGATTAAAGAAGCAGAGCATTCTGCAATTCAATTTAACAGACCGAGGACAAATACATATCTTAGTCTATAGGAAATCAATCATTATAATAGTCTAATAAACAAGAATAATACATCTAGAGACGGAAGATACAATAGTGTGATTTTCTAGCAAACCCATTTCTCAATCAATCGAAAATCCATTATTCCTCAATCTAAAAACATCGTTAATCTTTGATTTTGTTACTTTGTTCTTCTTCTTCTTC
>NW_025870339.1:0-1038 GCF_002878395.1 Capsicum annuum
TTAAGTTTTCTGGAGCGAAGTGTTGGCTTTGTAAGTAGTGTGAATGAAAAATGAATGTGTATTTTTTTTGGAAAGACACCAAGAGAAAGGATGCAATTTGAATAGGCACCTTTCACTTTGGATGGTTATAGACTTTCTAATAGGTTGTGACTTCTTTTAGAGTTACACCTTTTCCTAAGAGTTGCACCTTTATGAAGAGGTGAACCTTTCTAAATCATTGATTCTCTTCATGAAGAAACACTTTGATGGCTATAAATAACTGAAATTTTTTCTCAGGTAAAGACACAATTTTGAATTAAAAAATAATATTCTTCTTTTAAAAAATCTCATGTGATCATAAAATCAATGAATGTGTTCGGAGATTCTGAAAATTTGAGGTACCGCTATTTCTAGAAAAAGAATTATTTTATACTGGGAAGAAAGATTCCATAACCTCGGGTACTTGAAAGGAATAAATTCCTTAAGGACATATCGTGCATTCGGTGGACTTCTTTGTGCAGGTTCATGAACTAGCAACTTCAAAGAAAGATGGAAGGAAAGTGCCTAATGAAAATGAGCTTGAAGGAGTAATGGAGTTCTTACCAAAGGATTTCAAGCTTGGAAAAGTATGATGACAAGTCGATAAAAGAGTTGGATGCGGGGACTAATTCTTTTCAAGAAGGGAGGATGATAAAGTCCAACTGACTCCACTCTTTCGTTGGGAGCTTATCGATTAGTTGAGAAACATAGGTTGCGAGTGATTTAGCTTCACTCGGGATCTTCGTATGAGAATTTGTGCTTGTAGTTGGATTACATTTGAGGGCTTAAATTTAGTATATTGTGGTTTGCTTATGTTCCTTCTCTTGTGTCATTCTATCTATACTTAACTTTTATTATTTTCATTTCCTTTATTTCCTTGTTTTGTGTTTTGTATTTAGTGTTTTCCTTTATTTCCATGTTGTTTCTATTTTCGTATTTTGGTTCATATCATTAGTGGATTGTTGAAATTAAAAAGGCATTTCACATTACTAGAAAGTGAGGATCTGACGACATTTATTT
>NW_025870340.1:0-1473 GCF_002878395.1 Capsicum annuum
ATAAAATATATCTTATTGGTTTGGTTATTGGTTTAGCATATTTAAAAATTGATAATTAGTAAATAAAATTGATAATATATAAAATCGAACCAAACCGACCGAAGCACACTCCTACATAAGATTCTTCATTTTCTCAATTTTCTTGCCAAATCACATTTAATTCACAAAATTGTGTGCATATTTTCTTATCGGTTAAACCGAAAAATGAACTATTAAGGACTAAAAATTGACAAATCAAAAATCGATAAAAAAATATCTTATTAGTTTGGTTATTGATTTAGCATATTTAAAAATCGATAAACAAAATCGATAATACATAAAATCGAATCGAACCAACCGAAGCACACTCCTATATAATATTCTTCATTTTCTCAATTTTCTTGCCAAATCACATTTAATTCATAAAATTAAAGATATTTTGATATATTCAATATAGTTTAATTTAAATCATGTGATTCTTTATTTTCTTAAACTTTATATCAAGTCAAAACAGATTAATCAATTTAAAACTAAGGAAGTGAGAGGATTTATTTCCAATGTGCGGTAACCATAGTCCACACTATGGTGGGGAGGTTTAGGGTAATGAAACTATGGCGGGTGGGTGGGTGGGGTGGGGGTGTATAAAGAAGAAAGGAGTGGCTTTTATTTAAATTTTTTTTAGTTAAAAATTGTGTGCATACGCGCTTTATATGCGTGAAAGCACACATTTTGTTCCAATTCACCAATTAAGTGCCACCTAAACTTAGTCAACAGCCAGAGGGGTTCAAAATATTGTGATTCATTGAGTTCAAGGGTTCAGACAAAGGTCTAAGTAAAGGCGTTCACATTACAAACTCAGATAAATACAATGGTAAATTGATCATTCTTTTTTTAGCAGTCTCTTTGTCAGGTTATATATAGTCGTAGCCATTTTAGTTTATTTTGACCTATTTCTCAGCGGACACATTTAAACTATAAAATTAAAAATATTTTAATAATTACAGAAAATTAATAAGATTTTTTAATTTTGTGTTAAATCATGTTTAATTCACAAAATTAATATATTTTAATAAATTTAATGTGCTTTAATTTTAAATCATAAGATTCTTTATTTTTTTTTTATTTCTTTGTCGAGTAACATTAAACTCACAATATTAAAGATATTTTAATACATTTGATATATTTTAATTTAAAGTCATAAGAAATTTGTGTCAAGTCACGTTTACAAATAAAATTAATAATATTTTAATACTTCTTCTATTTAGTTTTACTTGTCATATTTTTAGTTGACACACCTATTAATTAAAATAATTAATAATATGATTATTTTACCATAGTATCCCTATTAAATTATGCTTAAATTGTAATTTAAAACTAATTTAGAAAAAAAACAATTAATGTTAATGGTAAGATAGAAAAAAAGAAGTTGTCTTCTTTTGAATATCTTAAAAATGACAAACAAAAGTAGAAATTCAATTAAGAAATTAGTGGCAG
>NW_025870341.1:0-1360 GCF_002878395.1 Capsicum annuum
TCATTGTCCACTAGAAAGAATTAAGTGGGATGGTCTTGAGAAAATATTGGAGAGCAAACATGATTTAATCAAACAAATTTTGGAGTATGCTCGTACCACACAGAACCTTGCACCTCCTTTGCAAGATGATGATACAACTTATGTGAGCCTGATAATTGTTCAGAAACTTTATGTATCTCCTCAAGAAGTTGAACTTACCAAATCCAGAATTGTTAAAAACCAATATGATGAGCTTGGAGAAATAATTTGGAGAGTTACTTATAAAGCAATCAAGGGATTGGGACAATCACACGAACCATCTTTGTATGAAAAATTACAATGGATTGAAGCCCGTGAAAGGGATATAAAAGATGCTGTGAGGAACACAATAAATTTTTGGTGCATGCATTTTAATGAGAATTATAAAAGGGAATTAGTACAGACATTAACTGAGCAAGCTAGGACAGAATTCATGTCGCTGCCTGCAGTAAGATCAATAATGCAGTCTTTGCAAAGTGTTCGTCTTCCAGAAAATGAATGGACAGACGAGTGTGTGATATGCAAGGAGAGTTACTGACCTGGATCAGAACCATACAGCTGGCCTTTCAGCCACAGTTTCCATTATGGCTGTATCGAGACTTGGCTTCATAAAAACCCGAATTGTCCCATGTGTCGTTACAAGTTGCCACCAACGGAGTCCAAATAGAAGTGATTTCTTTCTAGTATTTAAAATGTATTTTAAGATAGGTTAATTTTGTCAAAATTTTATCTTTTCTCTTATGGAAAAGCAATTCTAGTTATTGAATTTATTAATAGAATCTTGGCACCTTTTTACTCAAAAATCACACTAGCATATACTCACCATATATCATCATCATCCAAATAATAGGGGGAGGAAAAAAAATAAAATAACAGAAAGGAACCCATTAATGATTCCACACACACCGAGCACAAAATCTCTGAATTCACAGACCATCACCAACGGACATTGAAGAAGAACAAGAACAGTAGAGCAAACACACCTCAGGCCACGCACACTCACCATCGAACATGGTACACACCTAGATTGAAAAATCAGAAGAAAAGCAAAAAATAAAATGAAATGGAGCGATTGAGAGAGGAAACTGACTGATAGGGAGATAAAGATAGAGATCGAAGGAAAAACAGTGAATTGAGGGAGAAGTGATTTGTGAACGCGAGAGAGATGAGAAAGACAGAAAACGGCCACGATATCGAAACGCTCGTTCGGGTTGCTCGGAGATTAGTTTAGTGTTGGGTTTTATTCAATTCGCGAGTTTGGAGTCGAGGCTTTGTCGTTCGAGGTATTCCCGTTGAATGTCCAATCAAAATTTTGACGGATTGAAATAAAAATCGAGGTACA
>NW_025870342.1:0-2024 GCF_002878395.1 Capsicum annuum
AGATTATAGTCTAGTTTTCTTCCCTTAATAATTGTAATCGATCCACAGTTTATGAGTAATAAGATTTTCCAATTCGTTTGTGTCAATTGTCAATTTTGCGAATTCGGACTCAATTAGCAGTGTTTACATCAGAGTGTTACACATCAGAATGTCAAATTCGGGCTCGACTGCTAGGTGCACAACAGGCTGTTAGGCTTGCTTAAGTAGAACTTTAGTTCAGGCACCAAAATACTAGGTGCGCATCTCATCACCCATGGACTTTTATCTTGAAGATAGCTGCGCCTAGAAATAACTGTTTCACTAGTTTTACTTTTTTCTATTAATGTACATATATTCCCAATAGTGGGAATATACTGGGTTTGTTGTTGTTGTACATATATTTCCAATGTTCCTATTTATATGAGGTAGTTTGACTTGACACGAAGTTTAAGATAGAAAGACACTTGAATTTTGTGGCCTAAAATAAGTTATAGATGTTTGTGTGGCTATAGCCTACAAATCATTTCATCAAAGGATCAAATGGGTTTTTTTAAAATTAAAGTGTTACTAAATATCGAAATGTGTCATTCTTTTTGGGATTGATTAAAAAGGAGTTTTGAGTCTTATAAACTGGGATAGAGGGAGTAATTGTCTTTTATATTTGTAGTTATTTTTCTTGAATTAAGTGTCTATCTTTAATTTTTTGTCTATTTGGTGTTGTCTGACCTAAAACCTGTATTTTCCTGTGACACTTAAGGTTTCAACAGACCTAGCCTCTTTTTTGCTTTTCTCCTTCGGTAACACTGTTTGAATGGAGTAAGTAGTTTTCTTGGAAAATATGGTTTGTTTTCCATGAAAAAGTTGGAAGAACCGAAAAATGAGATACGAATATGACCTCTTTATATCAACCCCATCCACTTCTTTACTGCTATCAGCAGCCACAATATACCAAATCTTTCTCTTAGTAAAAATCTATGTTGCTCGGACTCTTCAAAAATGTTATGGGGTATACATCGGATGCTTCAAAAAATAGTGCATTTTTGGAGGATCCAACACCTGTGCAGCAACATTTTTGAAGAGTCCAAGCAACTTAGATTTTTACTAAGAGAAAGATTTGGTATATTGTGGCTGCTGATAGCAGTAAAGAAGTGGATGGGGTTGATATAAAGAGGTCATATTCGTATCTCATTTTTCGGTTCTTCCAACTTTTTCATGGAAAACAAACCATATTTTCCAAGAAAACTACTTACTCCATTCAAACAGTGTTACCGAAGGAGAAAAGCAAAAAAGAGGCTAGGTCTGTTGAAACCTTAAGTGTCACAGGAAAATACAGGTTTTAGGTCAGACAACACCAAATAGACAAAAAATTAAAGATAGACACTTAATTCAAGAAAAATAACTACAAATATAAAAGACAATTACTCCCTCTATCCCAGTTTATAAGACTCAAAACTCCTTTTTAATCAATCCCAAAAAGAATGACACATTTCGATATTTAGTAACACTTTAATTTTAAAAAAACCCATTTGATCCTTTGATGAAATGATTTGTAGGCTATAGCCACACAAACATCTATAACTTATTTTAGGCCACAAAATTCAAGTGTCTTTCTATCTTAAACTTCGTGTCAAGTCAAACTACCTCATATAAATAGGAACATTGGAAATATATGTACAACAACAACAAACCCAGTATATTCCCACTATTGGGAATATATGTACATTAATAGAAAAAAGTAAAACTAGTGAAACAGTTATTTCTAGGCGCAGCTATCTTCAAGATAAAAGTCCATGGGTGATGAGATGCGCACCTAGTATTTTGGTGCCTGAACTAAAGTTCTACTTAAGCAAGCCTAACAGCCTGTTGTGCACCTAGCAGTCGAGCCCGAATTTGACATTCTGATGTGTAACACTCTGATGTAAACACTGCTAATTGAGTCCGAATTCGCAAAATTGACAATTGACACAAACGAATTGGAAAATCTTATTACTCATAAACTGTGGATCGATTACAATTATTAAGGGAAGAAAACTAGACTATAATCT
>NW_025870343.1:0-1817 GCF_002878395.1 Capsicum annuum
GCTTTGAGACACCAGTCAAAGTGAATGCGTATGTCTCCCTTTGTCGATAGATACTCTTGGGCGATTTAGCAAACAAAATGTGTCCAGTTTGAGATGCCTTAATTCCATTAGTCCCCAAATTTCAGGAGGTATGTCTGCAGACCCTTTAACAATAAATGTCTGCAGATTCCATAACCTGTAAATTTCTGAAAGGTATTTTAAAATTCTTACGGCAGATCAATGATAGGTACCTCAACCACATGGGGCTTAGTATCTGTAGAGGAACACTATAAAACTTTATGTGACTCAAGTCCAAGATTTTGAGTAATTTGAAATGATTAATCTCTAATTGGAGAATAGCAGATGAAAAAAAAAACAACCAGAAAATAAAATAGAACGGGTTCATTTCAAAAGATTGTTGTTGTCATCATCGGTCAACTGATGATGTGCAGAGGTAAGAAGGGCCCTATAATAACCATAAGGTAAATCATTAATTTCATCACTAGTCCAGCACTTGAAGGGCTGCATTTCATCAGCAGGATCATGATTTGGATCACAATGAACTACAAAATAACAGATTTGAGTTTTTTCAAAAACAATGTTGTTTATGACAAAAACGTTTCCCCTTTGAACTTCTCTCAAGCACAGGTCATATATAAGATCAGAACCTTACATGATCTAATCTTTGTTCCATCTAGACTTCTCTTGATAACGAGAACTAGACATCTGTCGACAAGATCTTGTATTTTTAGTAGTGAGAATTTTAGGTACTGTTAAGGTTATTTCTTCGCGTGTATTCTATCGTTCTTTATTGAAATTGTTGTATTGTAATTCTGTGGTTTTGTACATTTTACTTTGGATTTTGAAATTCAGTAATGTTTTTGATTATATTCAGTGTTTATTCGGGCAAATTCTTTTTATTTGTGTTCTTTGAATTTGGAATGAATTATAAGCAATATTTTAATGCAGCAACTACAACTTTGTACAACTACCCGGGCAATGCCAGCCCTACTCATGATGTGGGCAACATGCTTTCATGGCTAAGTTTCTTGAGTCTACCACATCGCAACATTTTCCCTCTCAAACTCTAATCTGAACTCTCTTCTTTATATCAAAATTATATTTTCATAAAAGGAGTACATATAGTGGAAGATAGAAAGTTGGAGGCATTACAACAGAAAATTGATCATGCTTACTTAACTTGAAAGGTTGTTGTAGGAAGGTACTGATTTTTCTTCAATTCTCCTTTTTTCTTAATACATTACAGTTTTGATGATGGTTACAACCTACCTACTTATCCCTTTTTGTCGTAAGTGAAGGAGTTATCAAAAACATAGTATTGCATTACTTAGGTCACCTAATTTTGAGTATCTGTATTTATTTTTGTGGCTCAGGTATTCTTAGCTATTTATGTAATCAATGATCTACTGATGAGCCCATCTTTGCAAACCTTGGTATGGGCCTTGCCATCAAATTGAAATAACTGCTCCTCTTTTGAGGAAAACGTTGTTCCGATTAGTTTAATTCATGTGAATAGGTTTCTGATCTCTTGCACTATTACGTGTATATATATATATATATGTATATATATATATATATATATATATATTATATTTCAATTTTGCATAGTTGTTGATTAATAGACTTGTCTATGCTAATGTTATCACTCATTTTACAGCTTACTATGTGGTTGTTGATGAGTCAATTGGAAGACAATTTGCAATAGTCTTTTTGGAGCATGTTAAGATGATTTTGGGCCAAACTATGGGGATGAAAAAGTTGTAACAACTCCTCCAAATAACCTGAACAAGGAATTTACGTAATTTAAAATTTAAATT
>NW_025870344.1:0-6212 GCF_002878395.1 Capsicum annuum
CAGCTGCTCTGTCCGTTTCCAATGAAAGAAAAGATGGTTGATTGTGTAAAGAAAGGATCTTGGGCCTAACTCAACCCCAAAAGCTAGCACATGAGGGGAGGATTTCTCAAGTCCACATAAGAAGACCAACAGTTCACTCCCCAACAATGTGGGACTTTCACCCACTCTAACACCACCTTCACGCCCAGGCCCAACAAGAGCGTGGTCCGGGAGCTCAAACGTGGATGGACCTGGCTCTACTACCATTTAAAGATGTGATACCTGGACCAAACTCAACCTCAAAAGCTAGCTCAAGGGGGACAATTGCTCAAGTCCATATAAGTAGACCGTGAATCAATTCCCAATCAATGTGGGACTTTCATCCACCCTCGTGTCAGGCTCAACTGGAGCGTGGACTGAGACTCCGAGAATACAAATGGGGCTATTTGTGTGTGAAAATAGAAAACCCACTGAACTTCACCAATTTTCCTCAAAAAGCACTAGGCTATTTGTGTGTGAAAAACACATTTGTTTGATTCAACAACAAAGTTTATTAAGAATGACATGCAACAGCGGAGGAATGATGAACTTTTGAGCAGTTACTTTGATGATTCATGCAGAAACAAATATACTTATGAATATTGCTAATGATTTTACAGTAAAACATTTCAATAGATGAAAGCTTATCGAGAAGGGCTGTGATAATGTACTTACGTTCTACTTTCATTAGTAAAGGATGAAGTAGGTGTGGCTTTTCTACCATGGGGCTAATTGATGTTTATTTTAGAAATAATATTTACTTGCACTACTGCCTAAAATTTTCTGCCTTACTTCGGCGCTGAGTTCTGGAATCATTCTGTATGAGTTAGCGGGTTTGTCATTCCATAGCTGTTGTATTCAACCAAATATTGCTGCCAAACTTTGGTCCATTCGTGTATATTCTCCCTAAATGGAGCACTGATCATTGAGTATATATTGCTGTTGTTGTTGCATCAATAGCAGCTACTGATGCTGAATTTTCTCATGCTGCATTATGAATAAAACCTATCCTTCTTTTTCCACTTATCTTCATGCTCTACATAAAGCGCATAAAAATCATTGCAATCGTTGTGATCCTAGATTTCGTGCTCTTAATTACTTGAGGTGAATAAAGAAAAGAAATAGCGATTTTGTGAATTGAGGTTCGGATTTGAAACTCCACAAATGCAAAAAAGCACTTGGTGATTCTTCATATCTATTCAATTTTTGTTGAATAAATGGTACATGTACTATTGGAAAGGTAGCTATCCCGTGAAATCCATCAAGGTACATGCAAGTTGGTGTGGCGCCTTACTCTTTCAATACAGTTAGGAACCAAAAATAAATATAAATACTATCGCGCGGTTTAATTCAACCTTAGTGAAAGAATACATCAATGAGAAGTTAACTCAGTAAGCATAATGAGCTTTTCCCTGTAAGGAATGAAAGCGTGGATGACCCGACATCAAATATATGGTTGTTATTATTCACACAATCTCCATACAACAACAACAACATACCCGATGTATATTCGGGCAGAATATATGTAAACCATACCTCTACCTCATAGACGAGAAGAAAATGGTAACACCAATCCCCACTAAATAGTTCATAAGACAAAAAACAGCCAATACTTACAAAGCCAAATGAAGCAAAAGAAGTTCATTGTCTTGATCACCAGCAATTAAAAGAAATGTTTACAATTGGAGAGTCAAAAAGGTTGCAAAAGAAAGAAGCAAACTTTCTATTTAACAAGTATCAAAGGGGGGAAAGAATAAGAGTAAAACCAGTACGTATACGAGAAGTATGAACACTATAGTCAATGAACAAAATATGAATTGTAGTTTGGCCATTTAGCATCCATCACTCCAATAGAGAATCAGGACTTGCAAGAAGGTCGAAAGGTTTGCCTATCCAGTCTTTCAAGATTATGATTTGACCCTCTTTAATAAGAAACTCTTCATCGAGGGTATCTACCTTCCTTTTCAACATGTTGATCTCATAATTCAACAGCATGTTCATCTCACTGTAGCTCTTAACTTCCTCCCACATGAAATCCCTCTCCTGAAACACTTTTGGTAGTATCGCCTTCACAACGCCAAGTTCCTTCTTGCATTCTTACAAATCATAAGTGAGCTGGTTGATATTTTCATCCTTTTTTAGCACCTGCCAGTATCAACCGTAAACCATGAAAAACAAGAAAGACACAAAGATCACCAATAACATTTAATCATAGCCTAGAAGTTCAACCAAATCATGAATCCTTTTTAACTGTTAAAATTCATAGTAGATAACTCATGAGCTTGTCCAAGAATTAAGTCAGATGAATGAGCAAACTTACCGAAACCCCTTCGGGTAACTTTACCACATCAGAGCACAATCAGATCTATGGGTTTAAGGGTATCACAAAGTTTATCATGTTCTTGGTTGATCCAAGTGATTACATATTAAGGCGTTGAGACATGTCACAGAAGACTGCCACATGCCAACAACTCATGTATACAAGTTCATAAAGAAAATCGTGAACTTCAGATGGAACAAAGATGAACCTAAAATCAAACAGAAGTATAAAGCAACAGGCTATCATATATGAAGACGAGGTATCCAAAGTTGAAAAATAAAAACTATTCCGTTGCAACGAGATCTTAACATTGCCTGCTTATCTGAAGCTCGAGATATTTCAACTTGGGTGTGGCATAAGATAGAGCGTCCAGCGTATTTTGCACTTCACATTTGAGAATGTCGTTAACTCTAACTGTTGCGGCTAGATTAGCCTGAAGTTGCTTTATGTCCATCTCCTCGGAATAGGACTTCTCCCTTAGCCCCGTTGTAAGCAAAGTCTTCGATTTAAGCTCTTTAACCTTTTCCTGGTAGTTTTCCTGGACATAATCTCTATTGTCTTGAGCTACTCGATATTCCTCTTGTAACTGAGTGAGCTGCTGCCTTAGATTTTGATTCTAACACTTTCTCTATTATCTTAGACAAATCTTCAAGGTGTTTCTCCGAAAATGACATCTTGATTATATTATCTACTTCCTTCTCATTAAATGAAGAGACTTCCTTTGTAGAGAGTCATTCTGCTTTGCAAGCTCCCTCGCCCTTTCACGGAGTCTATGCTGTTCAATTTGGTATTTCTCAAGTTTTAGAGACCAATCGCTGGATCTTCTATCCAACTCCTTTTCCAGTACTGATTGTAACTCATTCTTTTCTGTCTCCAATCTTCGTGTCCGTGAATCTAGTTCTGCCTGTAATATGCTGGCTTCTTCCTTAGCAAAAGCCCTTTTAGCAACTTGATTCCGTAGCATGCTTGAAATTTCAGAAGCCATTTTTACCTTCTCCTTTGTCAATATTCTAATAGTCCAAATCAACACTGGAACTCTAAGGTCTCTACCGTGAAGAAACATTTGTCATTACTTTGGACAAGCAAATGCAAATTAAAACATCAGTTTAAGTGTGAAAAAGGAAGCTACAGCAAAATGATATGCATACCGGCTTGAATCATGACCAGATTTCTTAGGATGAACTTTCTTACTGTGACCATGGGGAGATTTGCTCAGATCCGTGAAATTATTTTTTCCTAACCCACTGTTATAGAAGGATCCAGATGACAATGAAACACTCCTCCAAGAAGAAACTTCCTTGGACTTTAATGGTGGTGAAGGGGTCTTGTTTGCGTCATTAGTTGATGATCGAAAAAAGAAGAAGTTGTTCTTCATCATCTATGTGTATGGAGACTGTACATGAATCAAACTAGTGTCCATGAGATTTCAAAGGACAAAGCAAACCACTCATAAACAGCCACTCACAAATCATCATCCATTCATCAAAATATTGCAAGCTAACTAAATACTTATGAGACAAAGCAAAACATCTCTCTTTCCGCATGCTTCTTCTTCAACAACAACATACGTAACCCCTACCCTGGCAAGTAGAAAATTTGTTTCCCATAAATACTCGACAAGGAAAGTAAAAACACGAGGATAATTATGAAGGCATAAGCAGTAACAACTGTAGAAAGTAAGAAAACAGAGGTATACGACACAACAAGTAGAAAAGAAAAATATATACTAATACTACTACCAGAAGAGACATGACGCGAAACTATTTACTACTAGCCTTCTACTGAAAATTAATAAAATACCCCATAAACAAATAGCACAAGAACAATTCAATGAACTTATCAAATCCTTCTGATAAAACAAATAATCAGGGTAAATAATAAAAAAAAAAGAAATTACTGAATTAAAGAGTTGAAAGAGTAAGAGCTGGCAAAAGATTGCCAGAATCTGTAGGATTCTTGTCTAAGAGAATGGAGCAAGTGTCAGAGGAGAATCAAAATCTAAGGCAACAGCTCACTCAGTTACAAACGGAATATCGAGTAGCTCAAGACAATAGAGATTATGTCCGAGTAAACTACCAAAAAAAGGTTAAAGAGCTTAAATCGGAGACTTTGCTGACAACTGTGCTAAGGGAGAAGCTCTATTCCGAGGAGATGGACATAAAGCAACTTCAGGCTGATCTAGCTGCAGCAGTTAGAGGTAACGACATTCTCAAATGTGAAGTTTAAAATGCGTTGGACGCTCTTTCTTATGCCACACCCAAGTTGAAATATCTCGAGCTTCAGGTAAGCAGGCAATGTTAAGATCTCGTTACAACGGAATAGTTTTTATTTTTCAACTTTGGATACCTCGTCTTCATATATGATAGCCTGTTTGCATGTTCCTCTCTCTGTATTAGCTTTCTAATTTTGTTTGATTTTAGGTTCATCTTTGTTCCATCTGAAGTTCATGGTTTTCTTTATGAACTTGTATACATGAGTTGCTGGCATGTGGTAGTCTTTTGTGAAATGTCTGATCGCCTTAATGTGTAATCACTTGAATCAAACAAGAACATGATAAACTTTGTGATATCCTCAAACCCATTAATCTGATTGTGCTCTGATGTGGTAAAGTTACCCGAAGGGGTTTTGGTAAGTTTGCTCGTTCATCTGACTTAATTCTTGGACAAGCTCACGAGTTATCTACTGTGAATTTCAATAGTTAAAAAGGATTCATGATTTGGTTGAACTTCTAGGCTATGAGTTTGTTTTGAATTTCTGATGAAATATTATTGGTGATCTTTGTGTCTATCTTGTATTTCATGGTTTACGGTTTATTCTTCCAGGTGCTAAAAAGGGACGAAAATATCAACCAGCTCACTAATGATTTGCAAGAATGCATGAAGGAACTTGGCGTTGTGAAGGCGATACTACCAAAAGTGTTTCAGGAGAGGGATTTCATGTGGGAGGAAGTTAAGAGCTACAGTGAGATGAACATGCTATTGAATTATGAGATCAACATGTTGAAAAAGAAGGTAGATACCCTCGACGAAGACTTTCTTATGAAAGAGGGTCAGATCACAATCTTAAAAGACTCGATAGGCAAACCTTTCGACCTTCTTGCACGTCCTGATTCTCTGTTGGAGTTATGGATGCTAAATGGACAAACTACAATTCATATTTTGTTCATTAACTATAGTGTTCATACTTCTCGGATACTTACTGTTTTACTCTTATTCTTTCCCCCCTTTGATACTTGTTAAATAAAAAGTTTGCTTCTTTCTTTTGCAACCTTTTTGAATCTCCAATTGTAAACATTTCTTTTACTTGCTGGTGATCAAGACAATGAACTTCTTTTGCTTCATTTGGTTTTGTAAGTATTGGCTGTTTTTTGTCTTATTAAGTCTTTAGTGAGGATTAGTGCTACCATTTTCTTCTCATCATGAGGTAGAGGTATGGTTTGCATATATTTTTCCCGAATATACATCGGGTATATTGTTGCTGTTGTATGGAGATTGTGTGTATAATAACAATAGTATATTTGATGTCGGGTCATCCACACTTTCATTCCTTGCAGGGGAAAGCTCATTAAGCTTACTAAGTTAACTTCTCATTGATGTATTCTTTCACTAAGGTTGTCACTGGGTAGCTACAAAAAGCATTTGTTTAACTAGGAAGTTCATGATCAGTTTGTGCATATATTAAGTAACGTCCAAATTTTTAACCATATAACTTTACCTCAAAATAGTGCATGGACCAGAGCTGCTCTTAAATCTGGTCAGTTGGCAAACTCTTCCATTTGATCTGCAATCAAATGCCTGCTTTGTCTCAGTACATTTGATTCTGTTGTTCTCATTCACACATGGTTTATGCCAAGTATGTGAGACACATACAGAAG
>NW_025870345.1:0-2707 GCF_002878395.1 Capsicum annuum
TTGGCCCTTATTTCTCCAGTAGAAGGATTAATACATTGGATTTGGACTCTCTTTGGGTGATCTTCCAGCAAATCAACTTCCACCTTTAAACGTGCACAACTTGGCTGCGTTTTATTTTTTGTAGCTAAATCAACTTGGAGTGGCTTCGCTACAGCAGAAGCTAAAGAAAAAAGTGCCTCCTTCACAAAATAATGAGGTGGTAAAGTAGGAAAAGAAATCCATGCCATCGCAACTGACGTCTCTTCCATCAGATTAAACGTAGGCTCCCACTTTAGTGGCCTCATCTGATGATACATATGCTCATCCTTGATGTAGTATGCTGGTTTAGATAGAAATTGAATATAATCTTCAAGTTGCGTACATCTGATTAGCACATGACGGGTGCAAAGAAAGCCAATATTGCAATCTCCTTTTATTTCACATTGGCTTGGAATCAACTTCCGTAAATCATGTATTTCTGGCCAGCTATAAGAAAAATTTCCAACAATTGCATATTGGAGATTTTCATGAATTATCATGCGCTGCACTTCATCCAAACACCACTGCACTGAATGGAAAATAATAGGTTTTATAGGGATTGCGGGGATGGACTGTTTTGGTGGATTTTGTGTGGTGTGTTGTAGAATTTGTGCATAATTTAGGGCGGGGGTGGGTTGGACACCCTCAGAAGGAGGCATCCCAGAGGCCTGAGCAACCATGAAAGGGCTGCCAAGGAGAAGCGCAGGGAGAAGAAAAAACTCGCCAGAGAAGAGAGAGAAGGAGGGTTTCCAGGTTTAGGGTTTAGGGTTCAGGCAAGGACGAAAGGAAAAGGGGCTCGAGCGACGGATCAATAGTGGACTCCGGGTGGGTAGCAGTGGAGTCAAGAAGTCTGTCGACGAACATGAATCAGTTTGTTGGGGATAAGAGTTTTCTTCGTTTCATCTTATCGAACGAGTAGAAAAAGCAGAGAATAAAGCATTGGCCCGAGAAAGAATAAGTGATATAGCAGATAGACCCCCAACATTTCCTTAATCTAATGCCCCTTTTACGAGTCGAGTCAATTCAGATTAGGAGAGGGAAAAACCTGAGCTCTATGTTTTCAAAAACGGGAAAGCATACACCATGGACTCCTTCCAAGACTGATAGAGCGTAATTGACCCCTTTACTTTACCTACGTCATTTCCTACTCAATCATATTACTAGACTTTTAGTAAATTACAGACGGAAAATGCAGAAATTGATGAACTTCATCAAGGAGTAGAGTTGGGGCACAGCTGCTGGGGAACCAGCATTGAAGACCTCTTATGAGAGTTGCTTGCCTTCTACCGATTGACTGCCTCTATTCCCCTTATTTCACTTTTCCCTATTTAACTACTTTTTTGCTTATATAATACTACCCTCAGGTTGGTAAGGAGGGAAAGAAGCTTCAAAAGGAAAGAAAAGGGCAGAGCTCTATGCTCACTCAACCATGGGTTTTTTTTCGATTTGAGAAACCTCCTCATTTACATACGCGGACCCTTCGCTTTCTTCATTACTAAGGTTAAGGAAATGGAGAATAGATAGCCATATCTTCCTCAAAAATTCCATGATACTTGGAAATATTTCTATTTATTCGCTTTGCTCGCAGAGCGGTATACCAAAAAAAAAGAAATGGGACTACTTAAGCAATTCTTGTTATTGTAATTCTTTCCTTAGTTGAAGTTGCCCTTCTCTGGATTTCCCTTTAAGTGACAAGGGGGTGAGACTGACTTTCATTCATTATCGACGACGCAAAGGACAGATGTGCCGGCCAGTAGAAAGATAGTGATGGGAAGCATACACTAAAAAATGAATGTGAGCTCGGAAGGAGATGAACTACCGTTAGATTTGTATGTACTAGACTCGTTAATGAAAGAGAGAAGAAGAGCCCCAAGCCATTGGTCTCTAACTAGAAAAGTAAATGCTTGAGCTTGAGAAGCTTCTGGTCTAGTAGGCCCATAAAATTCACCAGGATACGCGGTATTATTGAACCAGACAAAGCAAAAAGCAATGAAACCAAAAACAGATAAAGAACTCAAACAAACTATAAGACAAGTAAGCCTCTCCAGACCATACAAGCGCACCGCACGGCGAGCCCACGCATAGGGTTTGGTTAAGATATCCCAGATTCCCCCATGTATACAAATGGAACCTAACCATGCGTGCCATCCAATTATATCTTCTAAATCATCCACACTAACAATCCATCCTTCCCCTCCAAAGGGGGATTTTAGTAAATAACCAAAAAATGGAAAAGATTCTTCAAGAGTCTCAGGACCCAAAAGTGCATGATAAATACCAGCAAAGCCCAATGCTGCAGAGGAAATTTAGTGAAGTACGCCAGATACAAAATATGCGAAAATGTCTCTAACTTCCCCACCAGGAACTACCCCCAACCTAGTAGCTAGATAGTGAAGTAAAATGAATCCTTGTTCATACATTGGCTTCTTCGGTACGAAATGAGCCACTTCAAATAGGTTCATTGCTCCGGCCCAGAATATGATTAATCCAGTATAAGCTACATGAGCTCCCAGTAGTTTCTCGGATAAATTGAGTTGTCGGGCATTCCCGGCCCACCAAGCGAAACCGGCATCTTGATCACGACCCCAGCTAAAGAGAAAGTTCCATTAAAGAGCATTTCCACGTGGTAAAACTCCTCAGGAAATATAAGGTTTTCATGAGGCTGATCTTGAGCCGCCATCCAAGCACG
>NW_025870346.1:0-2137 GCF_002878395.1 Capsicum annuum
TTTCCATTATTACTTAAAATTCCATCTCACTATACTAATTACAAAAATTCCTTCTAACTCATACAAGTAGCTTATCTCCAGATACATCACAATTCACCCCTATTACTTCGCCTACTACGTCGCAAATCTCGCAAACTTAATATGGGTACATTTTGTCTATCGATTTGACTCATTTACCCTGATTTTGTACCTAATTCGATTTTGCCTTATTTGTGAGGAACTATTTCACTAATTGATTTTCTAATTTCTCTTTGCCCTTATTTAGTGTGACATACATTAATTTACGTATTAATTATGATAAATTTAGATGATATTGCAATTGATTGATACTAATTTCTTTTACCCCCTCTTGACTTCCTTTAATAAGTAGGGAGAATTTTCTTTTCCTTAGTTTGTTTATGAAAGATTTCAATATTAAGATTTAGACAGATTCTTATTTGTTTATTTGTGGCAACCATAGCATGATTGGTGGAGTTTAAGTGATTTACCTCATTGAATAATCTCCTTGATTCAATTATCAAATATTTTTCTTCGTTTTATTTTTGTGATCTTTTGCTATATAAACAACTCCTCCTCAAAGAATGATAAGACAACTTACAATTTACACACTCCGTATAATAAGCTCACGTGAGTCCCTCTATTCTCAGTCAAGCATTTATTTTTATGCAGATTTAACTTACATACGTTGACAACTTAAATTTTTTATTTTACAAGAAGTGTGTTTTAATCTGTTGTAGCGGTAACCTATAAATTCTTTATATAAGCATCTCATTTTCCTTTTCCTTTCTTCCCATACTATAGTATACTATTCAACAACAACAACAACATACCCAGTGTATTCCATATAGTGGGGTCTGGGGAAAATAAAGTGTACACAGATCATACCACTATCTCAGGTGAAATAGAGAGGTTGTATTGTAGTATACTATTCACTATGGAAAATTCCCAACAACCTCTTGCCACAGAGAGTTTTTCATATAGCTGGTTGTTGAACAGAAAACCATCCATTGATGGCCTAACAGAATCCCCTAGACCCTCTTATAGTAGTCATGATAATGCTGAGGAAGAGTTAAAATTCATCGCTTATTTGAAAATATTCCTAGAAGAAGAACAAAACTTCAACTTTGATGTTCATCCTGTTTCAGAATCTGTTTGTGCTGATGAAATCTTCTCTAATGGATATATCATGCCTCGATATCTTGATAGATCAAAGATTGAATCTTTTTGCGAAGCCTTTAATAATTTCAACACTAATTCATCTGTACCCTCAACTAGTACTCCTCCCACACCAATATCTAAACTTTCAAATTCCATAACAAGTCAAGATGATTTTCTTGAAAAATGGAGGAAGTTTCCACGCAAAATCTTGGTTAAGTGGTTTGGATTCATCAGGCCAATCTCTAAAAGGATAGCAAGCTCAAGAAAAAGTACTACAAAAGTTGATGAACTTCAAAGAAAAGTAAGTGAAATTCAAAGCTGCAAGAGTACTACTAATACTTTATTTCAGAGATCTCCTCGTCGAATGTTGAAATTTCATTCTGTTGTCAATTGGTGTGGAAATGATAACAACCAAAGAAGTAGTAGTAGTACTAGAAGAGTTAAGAGTTTGAGGAAGGTGAAAAACTGGAGCAATATTAACTCACCACATGAGGCTTGTTCCCCTATAAAAAGTCCATCCAATGATCATTCTACTGATGTTTGGCGCGAGAAGGCAATCTGATGCAATTCTGTACTGTAAGAGATCGTATGTCAACTGAGCCTGATATCGATCATGGTGATCGTTTTGACCAGAAGAAGCAATTCTAGATGTTAAATTTCATCCTTAAATTCTTTTCTCAGATGTATATTTAGATTTTTGGCTCTTCATACAAATAATCTATCATGTATTACTCAGATTCAATATTTTCTACATTCTCATGTGAAAATGAAAATGATAAAATAGACAAGCACACCCATCTTGCTTGTGGTGGACCGTTAATTGCACTAAGAGCAACTTAAGATAGAATTAGAAAGAAATTAAAAGGGAAAAAGGATTTAATTTGATTCAATGCAAGTTGAGGGAGAACTCATTACTGCAATTTTCATAATTTTCCCACTCATTATTCTTAAAATTCTGATATCGGGATTCATTATATAC
>NW_025870347.1:0-1110 GCF_002878395.1 Capsicum annuum
AAAAATACGATTATCAGATATGACACATGATGATTGTTACTAGTACTGCTCTCTCTTTGATTTTGCTTTTTTAGCAGGTTTTTTAAATGTTTGTGAGTGAACTTTTGATGTAATTGTTATTAGGATTTTTAATGTCTCATTAGTTATCATCAGTTTCATTTTTTACTCTTGTGTACTGATTTTTATGTGAATAGAGAGTGTTCCTCTCTTTCTTGATTATGATGTGCAGAAAAAGGTTTTTTTTTTTTTGTGATGAAATGGATGGATTATTTTGTTTTCACACCAAGTGAAATTTTGATGGAACGGTAAGTATTTTTTTTATTTTATTAGAGGTTTTGAGCTTGAATTTTAAAAAAATATAATTATTTTTGAGATGGAGTGTGAGCTTTGAAAATGTATTATCTTTGATAAGAAGCCTAAATTTCCAAAATATTGTTCTTTCTAGCAAGGAACGATTTACTTTGATGTAGAATTTGATTTATTCGGAATTAATTAAGTTTTAATTATTATTTTTTTCGTTGATTATTTTTTCTTTACATGTATGTTAAGAAATTATAAATAAAAATGTGATTTTATTAATTCACTTCTTAAAAGAACTTTTTGGGGAATTTTATAAATAAGTATCTAGTAATAATTTAGAGAAGAATTAATTAAAAGGATAGTAAAGAATAAATTTAATTAATATTAATTTTTTTAATATATCAATCATTTAATATGAGAGGGAGGAAGTCTATTTTCAAGAGTCTTGGCTTTTAATATGTTTGGCAATTAGTTTGTGTTCTACATCGTTTTTCATTTATTGTATTTTTCCTAAAGAACTTAATTCTACTTGATTTCTCCAATGACATCATTTTTTTGTTTTCTTTTTCTCTTTTTCCTGGAATGTATTTTATATCTAAAAAGTAAGGGTAAAGTTGCATTCATTTTATTATTTTTAAACGTTACTTATGAAATTATACTGAATATATTATTGTTGTTCGTTTTCCTTTTTAATTTCTCCAACGACACCATTTTTTTGTTTTCTTTTTCACTTTTTTCTTGGAATGTCTATCGAAAGGTAAAAATTTATACGCACCCAGTGTATACATCAAATTAATTTTCTTTACCATA
>NW_025870348.1:0-1199 GCF_002878395.1 Capsicum annuum
GCCTTATTTTTAATATCTTATTTGGTATTGGATAATTATATGTCATAGTTTTTGCATTTAAATTTCTATAGTCAATAACCATTCTACTTTTTTCTCTTTTTTGTTCACTATGTTTATTTACTGCAAATTCTGGACTATTATTTTTACATTCCTAGCTTTATAAGTAATTAAGCTTCCTTCATTATTAAATTCTTTAACTATTATTAGTGTTTTTAATTTATCCCATTTACTTTCTGGTAAGCAATTATATCTACATAAATTAGCTTCTGCTCCTGTATCTATCATAGGCGTATAATATCTACTGTAATATCCTTTTACTACTATCTTCATTAATACATATATTTTCATTTTATTTTAAGGCTCTTCTTAAGAATAATTTCTCTCTGTTATATGTTAAGGTTACTTGTGTATGTTCTATATTATATGGTTTTACTTGTTCTAGCCATTTTATCCCTAATATTATATCTTTTTTTTGCATTTCTTCCTTTACTTCAAATTCTATTTTTATTTTTCTAATTCCTATTATTATTATTATTTTTTTCTGCTATATTTTTACTATTTATTAAACTTCTTGGTAGATCTGGGCACATATCATTATCAGTTTTTATTTCTTCATTTTTTACTAGATATTTTGCTATATAATTTTCTTCTTTTCCTATATTTAAGAGTATTAAATATTCTTTTTCATTTATTTTTCCTGTTATGTAATACTTGATGATTCTGGTTTTTCATCAGCTATTCTTTTCGTTGTACTTATTCTATCATTTACTATTTCTAAATTTTCTTCTATATCTATGTTTCTATAGCTATAATCATTATAATCTATTATTTTTACAATTTGTTCGAATGGACTTTCTATTCGTATTTTGTTAATCTTATTTTTTCCTATTATTTAATGTTTTGTTGTTAATACATATAAATTTTTGCATCTTGCTGTAAATATTTTACTTTCTGGGATTAATTCTATTCCTAATATTTTCCAATATAATACTAGTGATTTATCTATATTTTTATCTATTACCGCTATTGAATAATTTGCACTTATTATAAATTTGAATTTTTGGTATATTAGATTTCCTTTTACGACATTTATTATGCTTTTTTCTATAGGTTTTATAATTCTATCATCTGCTAAATATAATTCTATTGGTGTATATATTCCTTCTCTAAAACATGCTTTTATTAATATCTCTGTACCT
>NW_025870349.1:0-3433 GCF_002878395.1 Capsicum annuum
TATTAGCAATAATTATTACATATTCAGATTTATTTTTGGTGGCCCCAGAATTATTCTACAAATATATTATGAAATATTATTCTTTATATAATTCATTATTGCTAATTATATGTGAAATAACTAGAATTTATTCCTTATAATTTTTTGTATAATTTATTCATGCTTGTTAAATATAAAATCTATCAGAATTATTATTATTATTATTATTATTATTATTATTATTATTATTATTATTACATTTTATGCTATTGAGTATTTCTAATTAAAGTATACTAAGGCTATTTGTTGTAGCCAGATGATTTTGCCAATAAAGATAATGGATAACTTCTTTTCAAATCTTTCTCGACGGATAGATTAATTTAGTTCTTTTTGATTATCTTAAAACTTATGTATTTAAATTAAAGATAAATATCTTTTAAAATTTATTATCATCTTCATCATGGTGCAATTTCAATTTAAACTGAATCTTTACAATCTGACAAATACAAAAATAGGCTAAATACCATCTTTAATATATACAAAGATATATACATCATGGCAGGAAGAAATGATAATATTAGTAAATATAAATTATATTAATGTATTATCATTTTTATATTTGATATGAGTAAATTATGTTCATTATCATGATTAGAGAATCTGAATGTAACATCATTTTTTTGTCTTTTGCATTCATTTTTTGGGTTCGATGTTAAAAAGGAGCACTTTTAAAATTAAAGAAACAAATGGGATATATTCAGTTGATGGTAATTAGATATTTATTACATTAATATGATCTAATTTTAAGATAATGCTTCAATAATATAGAAATTACATAATTATTTTTAAAGAAGTACAACTAATTAAAATATTCAATTACTTTCTTCACATACATATTGAAACTATTAAAATTTAATAGAATTTAGAGTAGTTATAACTTCTCAACTTTATCCCTAAAACAAAATATCATTCAATTTTTATCATTATCCACATCCTAAATATTTTAAAATTGAATATAATGTAAAATGTCTTTTAAGAGACATGAAATAATTGTAAATATTTTTATTATTTCATTTTTGATTTAGAAAAAAATATAAAATTTAAAAAAAAAAACTCAAAAAAATTGATAACTCTTAACCTAAACACTAACAACCCAACATATCTTAATCGTTACAACCTCAACTCACACATTCCGATCCCCTCATTTTCCTGCACACTAAAACGACACAGAGGCACATAAATCATAATAATATATTATCATGGTGACATTTGATAAAAGTAAATCATTATTTGAATTTGAATCGAAACGGTACTTCTTTTAAAATTAAATGGACGAAATATGATAGATGTAACTAACGATATACAACAACATCCTAATAATTTCATGTCAAAATTTTATAGCCATTTAAATTTTAAATTGGCGAAGTATTATTTTGTGTTGTCTCTTCAAAGGATAAGTTTTTAAAAAAAAATAGGCACAGAAATCATAATAATATATTACATACTGATATTTGATAAGGGTAAATTATATTATTATCTTTTGCATTCTTATTTGGATTCGAAGTCCAAAAGAAGCACTTTTAACATTAAATGGATGAAACATGATAGATGTAACTGATGATATACCACAACATCCTAATAATTCTATGTCAAAATATTATACCATTTACATTTCAAATTTATGTAGTATAATTTTGTGTTGTCTCTTCAAAAGATAATTTAAAAAAAAAAAAATCATCACAAACACAAATTCAACAAATAAAAGAAATTTAAGGCTCCAAAGATATATGTATCTGTATTACTTTTTGAAAATAAACATATATAATTTATTCATTTATTATGTTATGCCTTTGTCATCAAAATTTGGTAATGTATCCTATCTTATGTTTATGTAAATTTGGATTATATCCTATGCATTTAGGATTTAATTTTAATTGAAAGATTTTAATTAATTTTTTGACAGCACGTTGATTATGTAGGAAGCACAAAGTAATGTAACAACCTAACAGACATGGATTGTTCCTAAGAGTCAAGACTATTAAAATAGAGATGAATTCATGTAATTAAGTTGTTAAAAATGTGCTTCAACTATTGTTAAAAATGTGATTCAACTACAATTATTTCTAATTTTACTCAAGATGAAAGATGGAGTTTGAAGTAAAAATAATTTATTGGTGAATTTGTACACGTTATTTATTTTTCTTATGTTCGGATAAAATCAAGTTAATTGTTAAGTTGTTCTTTTTTTGCATATATTGTAGAATTCTAAGTATTAATTTTGTTGGACCAAAACATTATAGTTCTTAGTCCTAAAGATTTTGAATAATTTTATTGTATTAAGGTATAAGGTATAACTTATTAAAAAGTACTTTTAGATTCTCAACTTTCATTCACACGTTCTTTTAAATAATCCGCGCATCGCGAGAGAGGGTATACTAGTAATATACAACAAAAAGAAATATGCTTCATCAGAAGCAAGTTCGGTTTGGCCATATGAATTCTCAGTATCCATTTCACTCCATTTATTATTCCACGGGAAAATATAGATTCACCAAAATGGCTACCTTACTTCTATAGTGCTATAAATATACTTAGACTTCTAATTGTTTAAACAATAGTCTATGAAAGGTAAATGGTAATAAGCTTCTGGGACTTGGACATGCTTGAAAGTTGGAAGGTATCAAATGCAACAATAAGATAAGAATGAAACAGATAAAATTCAACCTCTTAGCTGTGAATTACATACACCATCCGTTACAATCTGTTTGTGTTACTTTCCATTTTAGTCCGTTCAAAAAAAAAATGTCTCATTCCGTTTTTGACAACTCTTTAACTCTAACTTTCCACATAGCATGTTTAAGATCACAAGATTAAAGAGTATTTTGGTACATTCTACATATCTTTAGTTTAAGAGGAAAATTCAAGCGTTTGCTATACTTTCTTGAGATTTGACAAGTCAAAAACATACAAACAAATTGAAACGAAGGGAGTAAAAAGCTGTGATATTACTTTGGTTAGAAGAACTCACTCTTGAGATTTTGAAAGAGGTGTTCATTGATGAATCTTGAAGTTTCAGGGCCCCCATGGCCATCATAAATTCCAATAAAAGTACCATATGGTCCAGAATCCTGCAAGCTCAAGCACCCTGATTCAATTTGGTTCTGATCTTCCAGTAGATTATTAGCCTGAACTACAGCCATAGAAAACTTTCCATTTACATGTTGTCCTGTATCCTTATACCATAAAAGCCCATCTTGACGACCACCGGCATCCGAACTTGTATAAACATGTCCATCAGCACTTGGCTGAAAACAGGCCCTCAAGAAGTTCATCAATCCAGATATCATACCTCATCTCATCCAAAACACCATCCAATGTCTCCACATCTGACAGAACTCACACTCACTTCCTCTTAAAAATCTCAACTTTGCATTTGTTGAAATACTACAAGTCA
>NW_025870350.1:0-3697 GCF_002878395.1 Capsicum annuum
TTAAGCATTAGATACCAAATCTTATATCATTGATAATCACAAAATTCATATAGGGAGTTCAAACAACTTAGCAATATCAGTTTTATGAATAGGATTAACACCTTATGTATTTATTAAAATCTTAATGATATTCAAATAAAAAGGACATACTTTCTCCCTTTTGTTTCACATACTTCCTCCCTTTTGTTTTACTTAATCCCTATACTAAAACTAGTCGTTTTAATTTTCTACGATATATAAATTTTTTTGTTTCTCTTTTTCAATTTGTTTCTTAAATAATTGATAATGAAAAAATTCTAATGTCTGTTTTAGAGTTAATAAGAGAAAAATGTATAAATAAATGACTAACACATTATATTTGAATGTTGGTAGGTATACGCAAGAGTATTAGTCAAGAAGATATATAGCTTGATGTACCCAATGATAGACGAGTGAAAAATAAGTATTAAAACTATAGAAAATTATACTAGACAATAAAAAGCATTGAAATAAGAAAATTGATGAACTAAATTTGACCAAATAAATCTCTTTAATAGATGCATTTAAGGGTGATGATACTTTAGATTTGTTCACTATAAATATATAATGAATAGATTGGGAAGAACATGTTTAATTTGGCTAAACACTATAAATAAGAAAATAGATTTAGTTTTATTCTCATAGAATCCAGCAAATTTAATTTAATAGTATGGTAGAGGAAAGTACTCACGTCATCAGCACGTCTCGAAGTGACTTTTGATAAATTAAATACTTTCTCACCGCCACCACTCTCACGTCATTAGCACGGCGGCCGGACCTCTCCACCGCCTAATGTACACGACAGAGCACTGATCGGAGTGTCGTCACGTTACGATCTTGTCGAGGATTTTAATTTCTCTTATTGGCAAACTTTCCCCGATCTCCTTCTCCGGCGAATACTTTTTAAGCAGGCTCTCAGCCGTTGGCTAGCACCTTACTGGCCATCAGCAAATCCTGAATACCAGAAGGCCGATCTGCCTCAAATCTTTTATCTTTTTGGTCGGTGACTCTTTCTTGCACCACCATCGATGCTGGTGCAGTTTTTGCAATCTCACTTTGATGACCTCTGTCTTTTCACCTCTTTCTCATTGTTTCTCTCTTTCTTTTCTTTCTTTAGAACCCTTTTGTAGGTACTACAAGTGCAGATTCCAGCAATGAAAACACTATCCGGTGACAACAAAACTATTCCAGTGACAACAACACTATTTTTGTGACAGCAACACTATTCCAGCGATGACAACACAATTTCGGTAACAACAACACTATTCCAGCGACAACAACACTATTTGGGTGACCAATTTCTACCACAAATTGCCGAAATCCAGCGACTCCATCAAGTAAACGGAACCAACCCAGCTTCGATCAGGTACACTCACTCCATTCTTTCTAGTTGTATGTATAGTTTTCTTGATTCTAGGGGCTGCTACTGGTTGTTTTGCTTACTATTCCTATTTTGATTCCTTTTTCTGAGTATCTTGGTCGACTATCTGGATTGTGGGTGACGACTTACTTGTTGATTTTGGTACTTCATAATAGTGTTTTACTTGTTAATCCTATTTGCATTTTTGGCTTTTTATTGTTCTTCATAGTTTTGAAGTGTGTTCCCTTGTCTGATTACTATTACTTGATTTACAAGTATATCTATTAGTTGTGGTAGTATAGTTCTTGTTATTGACTATTGTTTATCAAAACTTGTGTTATATTATTGGTTTTGTTTCTTTCTTTATATTATAGATTGTTGTCTATGTCCTTAGTATATAGTTGGCACGGATTCAAGCTCCTTTATTGATTTCATTATAACCAGTGTGTCCTCTTAGCCTTATCTTTATCTCTCTCTGTTATCTTTATTTTTTATTTATTCTTTTTCCCCTATTTGTGTTGTGGATGTGATTGGAAATGATAAACTAGGGTCATGTCATAGGTCAGGGTTAGGGTTGGGGTTAGGAGGTATTGGGTCTGGGTCAATGTTGGGGGTTGGGCTAGGGTTAGGTCTAGGATCGATTTTAGTGTTAGGGGAAAGAGGTAGTAAGGTTAGTTAGGATAAGAGAGATTCTAGGTTGCGAGTCAGGTCTTGGAACATAGGAACTTTGCAGGGTAAGTCTATAGAGTTGGTGAAGATTCTTAGAAAGAGAAGGTTTAGTATAACGTATGTCTAGGAAACTAAATAGGTAGGCACTAAGACGAGAGATGTGGATGGTTATAGGTTATGGTACTCGGGTAGCTTGAGACATAGAAATGAGGTGGGTATCTTAGTAGATAAAGAACTTAGGGAGCAAGTGGTAGAGGTAAAGAGAGTTAGTGATAGGTTGATGTCTATTAAGTTGGTCACTGGAGGGTCTACGGTGAATGTTATTAGTGCCTACGCCCTGTAAGTAGGTTTGGACGAGAAGAAGAAGAAGGAATTTTGGGAGGTTTTAAATAAGGTGGTAAGGAGCATGCCAAGCACTGAGAAGCTTTTTGTGGGAGGGGATTTCAATGGGCATATTGGGTCTTTGTCGAGAGGTTATGATGATGTGCATGGCGGTTTTGATTTTGGGAAACGGAATGAAGGAGGAGCTTCTCTTTTGGATTTTTCTAGGGCTTTTGGGTTGTGGGTAGTGAATTCGAGCTTTTGGAAGAAGGAGGAACACCTTATTATGTTTCGTAGTTCAGTGGCCAAGACTCAGATAAACTTTTTGCTTCTTAGGAAAGAGAATAGAATGCTTTGTAAAGACTGTAAAGTCATACCTAACAAGAATCTTTTGACTCAGAAGACATATGACAAAGTTCTCAGGGAAATTCTGTGGAGGTGCTTGGAGGTTAGAAGGGCGCTCCTAGAGTACACTAGGTCAATTCAGGATATGTATGAAGGTGCAAAAATTCGTATGAGAACTATAGGTGAAGATTCGAAGCAACTTCCCAGTTTTGATAAGGTTGCACCAGGGATCAATTCTTAGCCTGTTTGTATTTGCTTTGGTGATGGATGTTTTGACGCAACATATTCAAGGAGAGGTGCTTTGGTGTATGTTATTTGAAGATGATGTGGTACTTATTGACGAGACTCGGGGTGGAGTTAATGATAAGGTGGAGATTTGGAGATAGACGCTTGAGTCTAAAGGATTTCAGTTAAGTATAACCAAGACGAAGTACGTAGAGTGTAAGTTCAGCGATGTGTCATAGGAGGCTGGAGTGGTTGTGAAGTTGGACTCTCAAGCTATTCAAAAGAGGGAGAGTTTCAAGTATTTGGGGTCCATGATTCAGGGCAATGGTGAGATTGACAAGGATGTCACGTATCGTATTGGGGAAGGGTGGTTGAAATAGAGGCTCGTTTCGGGAGTTCTATGTGATAAAAAGGTGCCACCCAAGCTTAAAGGTAAGTTTTGCACAGTGGTAATCCAGCCGGCTATGTTATATGGAGAGAAGTGTTGGCCAGTTAAGAACTCCCACATCCAAAAGTTAAAGGTGGTAGAGATGAAAATGTTGCGATGGATGTGTGGACATACCAGGAAAGATAGGGTAAGGAATAAGATTATTCGGAAGAAGGTGGGAGTTGCCTCAGTGGAGGATAAGATGTGAGAAGTGAGGTTACGTTGGTTAAGGCACGTGATGAGGAGGGGCTCTGATGCTCCAGTGTGGAGGTGTGAGACAATGGCTATGAATGGATTTAGGCAGGGTAGAGATAGACCGAAGAAATATTAGA
>NW_025870351.1:0-3090 GCF_002878395.1 Capsicum annuum
TTTTTTTTGGGGAGGGGGGGGTGGCGGGGAAGATCGAGGTACGAAAAGCAAAAAAAAAAATTGATTTTTTAAAAAAATTAATTTAGAAAATATCTTTTTTAGGGGAGTGGGGGGTGGGGGCTATAGGGGTTGGAGGTTGGGGTAAGAAAAAGATTTTGAACTTTTTTTTAGAAAACAAAATAAAATCTTTTAATTTTCTTTTGTGGAAGGTGGGTGGGGGAGCGCCGAGGGCCGGAAAGGGGTGATGTAAGGAAAAAAAAATTAGGGAGAAGGCGAGGTAGAGGTAGGAAGAATAAAGGTAAAAGTGAATGATTTTAAAAGTGGGGTATAAATATTTAATTTTGTTTTTTTAATTTTAATTAAGAAAGTCATCTTCTTCATTTAGAGAAACTTGTTTTATAGGTAAAATGTTTTCTAAAGCTTTTAGCCACATAAACATGATAAAACAAAAAATGTGCACCTAAGGTTTACACCGATGAAAGGGAAATGGATCGGAGGAATTTGAGGAAATGACAAAAAGTTTTTACTTTAATTTGAGCAAAAATAATGGCTTTTAAGAAAATAAAAAATGGAGGGATGCTGACATACTACTTATTCTAAGGTCACAAACTTTGCATACATCAATTGTAAAACTAAATCAAGATATGCCAGAACCCAAAAAGGTTATTTAGTAAGTAGGATAAGATAAAAACATCTCAAAATTAAGTCTAAAACAAACTTTATACTGATACCCAATTTAAATTTATTCTGAAATATTATTACATATATTGTCCTCAATAATTGAAAAAACTTCAAAAAACGACAAAGATGAGAATACCTCAATCAGGTTATTGAAAAGGAAGACTTTACGAACATTTTTTTTTTTTTTTGGAACCCGAAAACCCGCAGCTACTACATCCTTCGGATGTGCGTACTGGGTAAACTCCCCACTGTATAATAGACTGCAAATCACGCAAGGAATGTAAAACGCACTAGGCAAGTCCTGTGCGACAGGCTTATGACTCAAAGGCATTAAGGGGGGAATCGATCCCAGGTAAGTTGTGGTGGGCTACCACCCTCCAAACCAGTCTGCTTCCACCTAATTTGGAAACACATACATGTTTCAAATGCCAAATATCATACTTGTTGTTTCGGGTACACAATCTGTATGCTTACATAATACATTTCAATCTAAGTTCAAGATTAATAAAAATAATATTTAATTTTAAAAATAATATTTAATTTTTTTAAGAAATATGATGTATACTCATAAGTTCTAAAAATTATTAAAATTATTCATAACTTTTTGTTAAAATTTTATAATGAACATGTTTCATGAAAAAAATTAAACTCATAATTTATAAAAATCAACCTACTTATAAATAAATTTAAATATCAGTGTAAGAGCTATCGAAGTTTTCTCAACTCACAAAGAACTATCCAATTTTTCTACTTCTATTACCTTTAACAAGTTTGTGTAATAATATTGCATAATACTTGAGTCAAATAACAAGGTGTATAATGATGAGGTTGCTGGCAAATAGATTAATTAAGATTAATAAACGATGAATATTATTATAAAATATAAAAATTTAGGGTAAAGTTTAAGTTTTTAATAGTTTTCAAATAACAAAATTTGGCCCAAACACTAGAAAAAATTAGTTTATAAAAATTTAAATTATTTATAAAAATATTTATCAAATAATGACAAATCATATGATTGAATAATTTTTATCAAATTTCTCCAACAACTACTTAGGATATGGTCAAAAGAGTCCTAAATTTGTCAATGATCAAATTAATTAACTACTCTCTATTTACTTTTATCATATTTACAATAAATCTTGTACATAGTTTAAAAGAATAAACAAAATTTATATTTTTATCACGGTATATTCATATTAATTGATGTATAATCTTAATAAATTTTAAAAAATGATTTTAAATGAGTGGCTAACATTAAAGAAAAAATATAAAAAAATTATCTCTTATAATATTCTAAACAAACAAGTAAACGTAAATCAAGAGAGGAGTTTAATATGTATCAGACATAAATTCTTTAATTTTTTGAGATAAAACTTACAAATTTAGAAACTATCTAAAAGTAACAAGTCATAATAATTAAATAATTCAAAATATTTGAAAAATTTATGGTCCCGTTAACTTTTATAGCTTGTGCAGTTTGGGTTTTGTATGCCCCTTAAAATTTAATGATTGACATAAGTATTTTACTGCATTATTCTTTAATTGATGTTTAGTTTAGGTCTTGAAAAATAATTTAGAAAATAAGTAATTAGCCTTAACAGTAAAATATGGCAAGAAAAATTCTTGATATGCTAAAAGTAATAAGTACAACTAAAACTATATTTTTAATATATTAAATAAATAAAAGTAAACAGGAGGAATATTAACAGAATAAATATTGTGCCTGAATTTATATCATGACTGTTGCAAACCAGACGGACCCTTGAACGAGGAGTGTTGGCCAAACCTATATTTATGGATATTGAAGTTACCAAAATTACAAACCACGCAAATATATGGATGGCATTTCTATAATCTAAGAAAATATCTCATCAAAATTAATTCCCCTTTATTGCATAGCAAATTGATTGCCATCTACATACATTTCACAGGAGTTGTAAGAATAGTGAAATAGATAAATATATTGTATGTAGAATCCATTTTCAAGCACAGATAGAAATATTGTGTGATTTTTTTCATCTATTTTAATTTTTTGGACAGAGTTACATGATATTTATTATTGATGGAAGGTGATTCTTGTGAAATTGGTTGAGGTGCATGTAAGCTAGTCAGGACACAATGGTTACTAAAAAAAATTGTAAGGAGAAGGCAAAGGATAATTCTATCTTTTGAAGCAAAATCTTCAAATATGATAGGGAAAATAACCTTTTAAATCCTTGTGTTATTGTCTTATTTTATTTTAGTCCTTGTGATATTCAATTAAGGGCATTTTGTGCATTTTAAGTCCTTTGACTAACACTATAAAAAAGCTGGCAAATTGTGACGAATATTTTGTCAATTTGTGACGATTTTTGACCGTTACAAAAAGAATTGTGGCGGTTTCGGAAAGTGCCACAATAAGCCTTG
>NW_025870352.1:0-1406 GCF_002878395.1 Capsicum annuum
TGTCTGGGCCCCACCCTCTCTGTTTCCCAATGATCATGGTATATGGCCTTCTCAAGCACAGGATCATGTATGTGGGGGATGATGGAGGTCCGAAGAGGGCGGAAATAAGATAGATGAAGTATGGATCAACTACTGTGGTATGCCGGTTTGTTTTGGATTGAAAGAGTTTGCCATTGTAACGGGCTTGAGATGCGATCGTCTAGAAGAACATGCTATCAAGAAAACACCCCACAAAGGGTCAAACAAACACAAGGTAAAAAAAGATGGGTTGTTGGGCATTGTTGGACCTAGCTACAAAGTCAAGTATTTGATAGCGGACCTCAAGAATAAAGACATTCCAAAGCACTACAGGGAGAAATTATGCTTAGTTTGGTTTGTCCATTCCATTTTATTGGCAAGAGACGTCAAGAAAGTCATAGAATGTGATTTGTTGGCGCTTGCTGATGATTTTGGGAGATTCAACGATTATCCCTGGGGCTATTACAACTACTATTTGACTGTCAAATATTTACTGAAAGAGCTAAAGCCAAAGACGACCACATTATACGGCTTTCCTTGGACTTTCATGGTAAAATTGATCACTATTTTTACTCACTCATTAATTTATATTGAATATACTTATGACTTTTTTTTCTGCTTGCTTTCTATTTACAATTTTTAGGCTTGGGCATGTGAAGTCATTCCTCCCCTCTGAAAGCATTTCACAGATTACCCGGATAACATTTCTCATCCAAGGATCCTTAGGTGGTTGCCTGCAGTAGAGAGCAGCAAAAAAAATATTAACGAGGCTGATCTCTTTAACCCTCCGGATAATGCAGTACGTCTTATTTCAACTAAAATAATTTACCTCAAATAAAGATATTGAAACAGATATTCTATCTGTTGCAAGAGATTACCCGTCAACTGCAACTGGTGCAATTAGTAATCTGTTGCAACAGACGGTCCATATTTTGCAACAGATTAACTATATGTTGCTCTATTCTCTGAACCCTACTCAATAGATTACCCATCTACTGTAAATTATGCAACAGATAGGTATTTTGATGTAATATATTATCAATCTATTTCAACATACAGATCAGCTATTGTGGTAGCTAAATCGTCTGTTGCATAAGTTGGTTGTGTTAACATAACCCGAGCCCCATGTAACCCAACTAACTTCAAATTATTATTATATGATTTAAATTCCTCCTGTCATTTTTTATAGGTTGTGCATCCTTGGATTGTGCCTACCATTGATGAGCTGAGGATGACTTCTTTTCTTACTCTAGGTCTTGTTGATACAAAAGAAGACCCAACGGTGGAGTTAATAAATAAGGAATTGGATGGATCAATATCCATAAGAAGAGCAGTTAGGCGAGGTCAGTCTAATGTTGAAGCTCTTCACGACCTAACTCAAACTACAA
>NW_025870353.1:0-9311 GCF_002878395.1 Capsicum annuum
GCTGGAGCCGAGTATATGGTATTCTTGGATTGGGGAGTGAGGAAATGAACCTTGGAAGTGGTTGGATATTATTGCCCTGGAGTCGATCTTGATGCATATTGTGGCATATCAACAAAAAATGATAAATTATGCATGTGACACGGGAGACAAGCTAGAAAGATATTTCAGATTATCAGCGGGAACTGGAGGAGGCGGCAACCCATTAGCCCAAGCTCGATGCATTTCTATTATTTGCCGCCTTAATTTCCGAATCTCTTCATTATCTCATACATTCTCATTTCCTAAACTCCCTATCTGATTAGTGACAACTAACTCGGTATCCTTGTTGGCCATAATTTCGTCTGTGACTTGGAGCAATATGGAGGACCAGCCAAAATGCCACAAACCAACCACCTTAAACTAACTGGACAAGAGATAGCAAATGGTTAGAGTTCAACAGTTTTTCAAAACATCTTTTTTTTCTTGAAAAGATCACCGAACCCAAAAAGGGCGCCTACGTATGTTACTCCCGAAAGAGGAGAATCATGTTTGTGTAGTTCGTGAAGTCTTGCCAAAATGGCCGATTAAACTATTTTTCTTTCTTTTTTCTTTTTCTTGAAACTTAAAAAAGAAAATAAAAATAATAATTTGTCAAAAGAAATGATGGAAATATTTTTGAATTCTTTGGCTTTAACATCCCTATACAAAATGAAACCTATGATTACCAAAGAAAATCTTTTTGGGTTTTTGATTTTGAATTTCATATGAAAACGAAACTTGAACCTATTAAATGAAAAATCTTTTTTGTAGTTTTATTTTAAAGACGTATATGAAACACCTACTCTAAATGGAGAGTGAAGAAATATTTTTGAATTTTTCAAATAAGATCCCCGAACCAACAATAGGCTGCCTACGTGTCTCACTCTTGAAAAAGGAGAATCAGGGGTGCGTAGTTCGTCCAGATTGGAAAATTAATGATTAACTAATAGATTGACCCTCACTTAAGAGACACAACCAAAGACAAACAAATAAAATCTTTTTTTGGATTTTTAATTAGACACTTCAACTAAAACTGACACCAACAATTACGAAGGAAAATCTTTTTGGCATTTTCACTATATAAGAATGTACAAAGCTCCTATTGAAAGGAAAAAATATTTTTGAAGTTTTCGAATTATGAATGCTTACCAAAGAAATAAAAGGAATTTTTTTAATGTTTTTGATTTTGTGGGAAATGAGTGCAAAAAGTAAAAAAACATTTTTTTTTAATTTTTGAATTGTGAAAAACAAAAGCCATAAAGAACTCTAAAAACTGCCAAATCTTTTTTTTTCTTCACTTTTTTTTTTCAACAATTTCTTGCCAACACACTTTGCTTCTAACTCATGTTTTTGCCCAAACCAATCGGTGAAATAACCTCGTTACCCTCAAAGATGTAACATTTAGCACGTAGGGATGCCTTAGAGGTGAGTCTCCTACAAAGGGCCAAGTGGGCCCTGCTAGGTCTTCAATATGATGCACATAAGAATGACCTAAAGGCTGAACTACGTTGGGGTTCACTAATAAGGCTGTTCGGGGGAGCATATGGTCGATAGTGCCTGCTTAGCTTTTCACCTACTCCATACATCCAACGGCTCCCCCCCTAAAATAAAGGTGACTCAACTAGAGTTCGTGAGCACGATGTACGCTCCGAGACTTGTTGCGGAAAGAATGACTCGGGTTCATATGATGTCAGATATAAAAGCGGTAACATATAGGATAAATACTGTAAACAAAGAGCATAAAAATACACAAAAGTGAAAACACAAACAAAATCACAAACAATGCTTATACACTTGTAATGCCAAACAAAGTCGATATGACTCCAAAAAAGTTTGGATTCTGAAATTCTCTCCAGCAGAGTTGCTAAAGCTGTCACACCCCTTTTTTTTTAACTCCAAAAAGATCCGTTTTAAGGTTCGAAAGGGTTTTTATTTATTAAGTGACAAAAGATGAAAATTTGTTTCGAAAAGGATTCATTTTATTCAAAAATCAGAGTCGCCACTTGGCATAATCTGGTGTGCCAAGTCATCTTTAGAAAATCCTTTTCAAAATGATTTTGACTCTGTAAAACTGATCCGCAAACAGAGATTCTGACTAAGGAATTTGGTTGACCGAGGGGAAGGTGTTAGGCACCCCTCAGTCCCCTAGTTTGACCACGGTCGCTTGGTGGAGTATATCGACTATTTTGGAATTACGAATGTATAAACCATACAAAAACACATAAAACAATCAATCAAACAAACAAACAAAACAAATCAAGATTTAGTATTCAATCCAATTATACAATTCCAAAATAGAAAACACTGAACTAAACCTATACTAAACTATAATAATCCTAAACTACGCTCCATTTCTTTCTCCACCCGATGCTCCGGGCCTTGATCGTGCGCCATCTTCAAGTGTATGATACTTCGGGGCATTCTCTGGTGATTAAATACAATTCCTTCGGGGCATTCTCTGACCAAATGAGAATAATTTCTTAATGTGAGAAAACCAAAGCATTCACCCAAATTTCAAACATTCAATAAAATTTCAAACATTCAATAAAACCACAAATTCTAAACTTTGCCTACCCCACCTACGTTTGCCTATCCGTTTGACCTATCATGATACTATTGAGAAATTGACAATTAGATGCAAAAGTAACGATAATAGTGGATCAAAATGACTAATTTATATTCATTTTTATCAAATTCTTAATTCCATCCCAAATTCAACTCAAGGTTCCCACATAACAATTCACAATTACTACCTTTAACAATCCATAACCAATATCAATGAAATCAAATGACAAATCAAAATCACCAAAACATTCATATTGTATATCACACTTCACACCAAATCAAACACGTATAATGAAGTAAAAATGAGAAGAGATAGAATTGGACCTCCGATCAAGCTTTCAAAGTCAATATATTATTTCAATTAAAATTGGTAGAATCCGCGTCCGTAACCTCAAGTCGAACCTCAACAAAGAACCAATTCCAACTTAGTATCACAAGATTGAAGCTCAAAACTGATTATGATAAACCGATCAAGACAAAAGAAATCAAATCCCAAAACCGATACAAAGACTTCTGCATCCCAAAATAGAAATCATGAAAAAACACCAAAAACCACACATGAAAATTCATAAAATCAACTCAAATCGAGCGAATCCGGTGACAAAATGGGCCACGTCGAGCGTTGACATTTTTCCGAAGATTGTGTCGCCGAAACAGTGACCAAAAACGTGACCTCTATCTATTTTACCCAATCACTCTTTCTTCTTCTCTCTCCCTCTCTCCTTCTCTCCCTTTCCCAATTTCTGCTTTTGTTCTCCCTCTTTCTCTATCATACTCTCCTCTCAATCGGGTCTCTTATTCACTGATTGTTTTTAATCATTGATCAGTGGAGGATCCCTTTTATTTTTCCTTTTTGTTGGTATGGTGTATGTCTTCTCTCAACAATGAAAAAATGGTCAGAATCATTCCTCTATAAAATCTCCCTTTCCAGTATGTATGTTAGTGTGTGACGTCAGGATGAAGATCAAAGTGTATTTTTCTTTCTAGTTCGGTATTGTATTTTCCCTTCCCCATTTTTATTGTTGTGGTACCCCTCCTCTATATTCTGGGTGTGTATGGAATATATGTATATTTTGAAGGTGATGTGTAAATGATGGTCAAGAAGATATCACGTGGGCCCCTCCATTTTTGTTGTTTTCTTCTTCAAGGGATAAAAAATGTGAGTGGGTAGGGAGGTGGAAGATTTTGATTGGGTAGGTTGTTAGGATAATATAAGTTAGTTAGAGGTATTGTTTTTTGTTTATTTTTGTATTTTTGTGGGATATAATTACATGGGGTTGGACACATGGTAAGGTGAACTAAAACTGAATAAAATTAGACTTCGGGAGGGACAAAATTAGGTGTCTACAGGCCACAGAGTCAGATATTGTCCCCAGTTAGGTTCCTAGTGTCAGCAGAACTGTCCTTCAGCTCAGTTGGATCGCCCAAATCAGCAAGGTGCCTCATCTAGTGCCACCAGTAGGCAGAGCCCAAATAGACTTTATGCTCTTCAGTCCTGGTAGGATCAAGAAAGTTCTCCTGATATGGTCACTAGTACATTATAGAACTTTAATATACATGTTTATGCTTTGCTAGATCCAGGAGCTTCCTTATCTTTTGTTACTCCTTATATAGCAGTTGACTTCAGAGTCAGTCCCAAAATCGTAGCAGAGCCTTTCTCAGCCTCTAAATCAGTGGGTAAGTCTATCATAGTGATTCAAGTATGATCATGAACATAGAAACTTTTTGAGCATTTTTGAATACCACTTAAAGGAGTGCACAAGCCCAAGTGTAACGGAGGCCCAAAGCCATCATTTTGGTACACTTAAGGGGTTTTTTGGATCCCATTTATGGGAGGGCTCTTTTGCCATTTCCCTATTTATTTGTAATATTGTATAAATAGAACAATGTACATTTTATTTACTTAGTTTATGTTTATTATTGAAAGAACACTTCTCTTAGATAAAGAGAGAGTCCTAAACCAAAACTAAGGCATAAGACAAGGGTGGAATCACATGTGTTTTGCATTTGCTTGATACATTGGTGCTTGGGCGGTGGAAGCCTCTCTTGTGTCATTATAAGAGATAGGTGATTGTAGTGTATGGTGTTAAGGGTCCAAGAATATCACAAGTTCTTGGATTCTTAAGATTATACCTCCATTTGTCGATCTTCCTATCTTTACTTCATTGTAATCATTTGTTCTTATTCTAGTATAATCCATTTGTGTTCTTTCCATTGTAACCATATGTTGTTGTTATTATTATCTTGTTCTTCATCTTGTTGTGTTAATCTAGTTTAGGTTGTCTGCCTTGGTATGATAAACACCTTGCAATCTCTTTATTCTTTCCTAGTTAGTGAATCCGAGAGTCATCACCAAAGAGGTCCTCAGTTTCTAAGACTTGTGAACTATTTTGGGGTATATTTTAGTGTCTTCTTAGTCTTTCTTATATTACATAGCCCGGGGGTATACAAGAATTGTTCGATTATTATATCTCTGAAAATCACTTCAAGTGACTTAGTCGAATTAGAGATGACCAATTTTGATGTCATTCTCAGCATGGATTGACTTCATTCCTGCTATGCCTCAGTCGACTATAGAAACAAAATTGTCCAATTTCAGTTTCCAAATGAACCTATCTTAGAGTGTCAGGGTAGTACTTCAGCATTTAAGGGTCAGCTTATTTCCTACCTAAGGGCAAGGAAAATGATATCTAAGGGGTGTGTCTACCATCTTGTATGAGTCAGAGACTCTAGTTTAGAAACTCTTAGTCTTGAGTCAGTTCTAGTAGTGAATAAATATTCAGATATGTTTCCAAAAGATCTTCCCAAAGTTTCTCCTGAAAGGGAAATTGACTTCAGAATAGACCTTCTTCCAGATACTCAGCCCATATCTATTTTGCCATACAAAATGGAACCTACAAAACTTAGAAGTTAAAAGAACAGTTAAAGGATATCCTAGATAAGGGATTCATCAGACCTAGTGTATCCCCATAGGGTGCGCCAGTATTATTCGTGTGTAAAAAAGATGGTTCTCTCAAAATGTGTATAGACTACCATTAGCTGAATAAGGTCATGGTAAAAAATAAGTATCCACTTCCCATAATTGATGACTTGTTTGACCAACTTCAGGGTGCCAGTTACATCTCTAAGATAGACCTTAGATCAGGCTATCATCAGCTCAGATTCAGAGGATGTGACATTCCAAAAACTAATTTCAGAACTCGGTATGGTCACTTTAAATTCTTAGTCATGTCCTTTGGTCTTACTAATGCCCCAGCAACCTTCATGGACTTGATGAACCATGTGTTCAAGCAGTACTTGGACATGTTCATTATAGTCTTCATAGATGACATTTTTATTTACTCTTGTAGTGAACATGATTATGCAGACTATCTTAGAATAGTATTGCAGAATCTCAGGAATCATCAGCTATTCGTTAAATTCAGTAAGTGTGAATTTTGGCTAAGGTCAGTAGCTTTCTTTGGTCATATCATTTATGGTGATGGCATTAAAGTTGATCCTTAAAAGACTGAAGTGGTGAGAAACTAGCCTAGACCCACCTTTCCATCAGATATCAGGAGTTTCTTGGGTTTGGTTGGCTATTATAGACAAATTATTGAGGGATTTTTGTCTATTGTATCCCCCATGTCCAAATTGACTCAGAAGAAATTCAAATTCCAGTGGTCAGATTCATACGAGTAGAGTTTTTAGGAGTTGAAGACTCGACTCACTTCAGCCCCAGTCTTGACTTTACCAAATGGTTCAAATGGCTTTATTGTATACTGTGATATATCCAGAGTACGTTTGGGTTGTGTTCTCATGCAACATGGTAAGTTCATAGCCTACGCCTCCAAATATCTTAAACCCCATGAGAAGAATTATTCGACTCATGATTTTGAGTTAGCAGTAGTAGTTTGTGCCTTAAGAATTTGGAGGCATTACTTGTATGGGGTGAAAATTGATGTATTCACTGACAACAAAAGCCTCCAGTATGTATTCTCTCAGAAAGACCTCAACCTCTGTCAGAGAAGTGGTTGAAGTTGTTGAAAGCTTATGACATGAGTGGTCTTTATCATCCAGGCAAGGCCAATATAGTGGCTGATGCTCTCAGTAGAATGTCCATGAGTAGTGTTGTTCATGTTGAGGACAGCAAGCAAAAGTTAGCTTAGGAAGTTCACCAGCAATCCCGACTAGGTGTCCTCTTAGTCGATTCAGTAGAAGGCAGTGTATAGGTTCAGAACAACTTAGAATCATCTCTAGTTTTCAAAGTAAAGGAAAAGAAGGATAGGGATCCCAGTCTAGTCAAGTTGAAAGAATCAGTCAGAGATCAGAAGGTTGAGGTTTTCTCCCAAGGGGGAGATGGTGTATTACATTGTTAGGCTCGTCTGTGTGTTCAGGTGTAGATGACCTAAGGCAATAAATTATTGGAGAAGCATATGGTGTACGCTACTATATTCATCCAGGGGCCACTAAGATGTACCGTGATTTGTAGGAGATCTATTGGTGGAGTGGGATGAAAAAAGACATTGTAGAGTTTGTGGCTAAGTACTCAACATGTCAGCAGGTTAAGGTTGAGAATCAGAAGCCTAGTGGGTCCATGTAGGAGTTTAGTATTCCTACTTGGAAGTGGGAAGAAGTAAATATGGACTTTGTGATGGGTTTACCTTGTAATCGTCATCAGTATAATTCAGTTTGGGTTATCATAGATAGGATGACCAAATCAACTTATTTCCTTCCAGTCCACACCTCTTATTCAACCAAGGATTACACCAAACTCTATATCAGAGAGTTGGTCAGCTTACACAAAGCTCCATTATCCATTATTTCAGATAGAGGTACGCAGTTAACCAATTATTTCTGGAAAGTATTCCAAAAGGGTCTTGGTACCCGAGTTCACCTCAGTACAACCTTTCATCCTCAGATAGATGGTAAACCAGAAAGGACCATTCAGATATTAGAATATATGCTGCGAGCGTGTGCGCTAGATTTCAAGGGTAGTTTGGATGACCACTTGCCTTTGGTTGAATTTGCATACAACAACTATCATTCTACCATTCAGATGGCTCCATTTAAGATGCTTTATGGGAGGAGATGTAGATCTCCTATTGGTTGGTTTAAAGTGTCTAAAGCAACAGTTGTAGGGCCTGACTTGGGATTCGATACCTTGAAAAAAGTTTAGTTGATCAGAGAAAGGCTCAAGATAGCCTAAAACCGACAAAAATTATACACTGATGTACGCAGAAAAGATCTTAAGTTTAAGATTAGTGATCATGTGTACTTTAAAATCTGTCCCATGAAGGGAGTTAAGGGGTTCAGCAAGAAAGGAAAGATCAGTCCCCGATATGTCGGTCCTTATAGAATTCTCAGCCGTTTTAGAAAGGTAGCTTGCAAGCTCGAGTTACCTTTAGTCTTAAACTCAATAAATCCAGTGTTCCATGTATCCTAGCTTAAGAAGTGCATAGGTGACCCAACAGTCGTAGTCCTTATAGAGGGCATGGATATTCAGAACAACCTCTCTTTTGAAAAAATTCCAGTCAAAATCCTAGACTATCAGATTCACATACTGAGGAACAAAGAAGTCTCTCTACTCAAAGTTCTTTGGAAAAATTAGTCCATTGAGGGAGCTACTTGGGAAGCATAAGCAAACAAGCAAACCAAATATCCTCATCTATTCTTCGCTAATCTAGACTCAGCTCAAGGTAATAGTTTTCCTTAAGCTTATTAACTTTTGTGTTCAAATTTTAATTACAAATTGGTATCAGTTACCATTGTGTGTTCATTTATATATTCATGATTCAGTTCATTCATGCATCAGATATGCATGTTCAGCATGAGAAACTTAGCCTATCAGTAATTCCAGTCATACATTCATGAATCAGCTCAGTTATGTACTCATGCATTAGATATGCATATTCAGTGTGATAATTCAGTATATCAGTAATATCAGTCCTATAGTTATGTTCCAGATGTTCATGTCCAGTAAGTAGATTTAGCCTACTAGTACTCTCAGTTCTGTTAGTCTCATTCGAGGATGAATATTCCCAAGGGGGAGATAATGTAAGACCCCGCAAAATTTCTAGCTTAATTCAGTCCTTTAAGCTTGCCAAGGGGTCCTAGACTTAGAATATTTAGCTAAGTATTCATACTTAGTGCCATTGTAGCCTATGAAAGTTGGAAATCTTGTTTTGCATCATTTACACCCATTAAAGATGATATTTGAGTTAATTCATGATCAGAAAGGTTAACCGGCAATCTGGGGTGAGTTTTGGATTTTTTGGACTTCGTTTGAAGCTCCTTTGGAATCCCAAAATAGTGAACCAATGCGATATTGGCGCGCCACATCAACTATCACGTTGGTTAATATTTTCCCCAGCTACCAACATCAAATTTCAGTGAGTCGACGCTAACTTGGTGCGATGCGTTGGATATCGCATCGATGCCATTGACACGCCGCATTGACCACGCAATAAGAAATCAATCTAATAGGAACTGAATTATCAACGGGGATTGTAAGTGCTAAACTTTCATTTAAATGATTAACGCAGTGACAAGGTTAATTAACTTGAGATAAAATCTGGTCAAGCATATAGATTTCCTAAGTTCGGAAGAATTAGGTAATTGAAGATATAATCAGGTCGAGAGATATTTAGATTATTTTTGGACATTGATGGTCTGTTGTTCCTATTTGTCACAAGAATCTTAAGCCATAACTAATGTTTATCAAGCACCAATACTCATAGTGAACACAA
>NW_025870354.1:0-1459 GCF_002878395.1 Capsicum annuum
TTCTTCTTGTCCTGTATTTAAGAGTATTAAATATTCTTTTTCGTTTATTCTTCCTGTTATGTAATATTGATTTAAATTAACTATTGAACTTGTTTCATAACTTGTTCTTTTTGATGAATTTGATCATTCTGGTTTTTCATAAGCTATTATTTTTGTTGTACTTATTCTATCATTTATTATTTCTAAATCTTCTTCTATGTCTATATTTCTGTATCTATAATCATTATTATCAATTGTTTTTATGAATTGTTCAAAAGGACTTTCTATTTCTATTTTATTAATTTTATTTTTTTCCGTTATTTTATGTTTTGTTGTTAATATATATAGATTTTTACATCTTGCAGTAAATATTTTACTTTCTGGGGTTAGTTCTATTCCTGTTATTTTCCAATATAATACTAATGATTTATCTATATTTTTATCTGTTATTACTACTGAATAATTTGCACTTATTATAAATTTAAATTTTTGGTATATTAAAATTCCTTTAATCGCTGTTATTATGCTTTTTTCTATAGGTCTTATAATCCTATAATCTGCTAAATATAATTCTATTGGTGTATCTATTCCTTCTCTGAAACATGCATTTATTAATATCTCTGTACTTCCAAGGTCTACGTATTTTATTGGGTCTCCTCTACTTTTTATATCGTTTATTTCTTTATTAATTAACCTTTTGTTACTAGTGGTTTACTAGCTTTACCTTTTGCATATTTGCAGTCTATTACATGTTCCTTTTGACTTATTCTTCCTTTTTCCTAGTAAATATATTTTTTATTATTGGTATTTTAAATATTTTTTCTGCACTTAAGTCTAATGGTTTTCCTTTTATTTCATCAAATACATTGTTATCAAATATTATTTTTTGATCTATTCCTTCTTCATTTAAATATTCTTCTTTTGTAATTATTTTTATATCTTCTTCAGTCATTTGGTTTATTTGTATATCTTCTTCAGTCATTTAATTCATCTAATTCACTATCCATTTTATTATCTTCTATTTTATTCTCTAAAATTTCATATATACTGTCTTCACTTTCTAATTCGTAATCTATATAATATATCTGCATATAGTCTGTGTTTTCTATTTTCATTTCTGATATTTGTTTATTTTTTGGGTTTTTAGGTAATTTACAATCTCTAGCTAAATGTCCTAATTTCCCGCAATTATAACAAGTACATTCCTTTATAGATTTTTTTTTCCTATATGGTCTTTTATGTTTATAATTTTTTACATAATGTCTTTTTCTTGATTTCTTATACTTATATTTTAATTTTTTGTATTTCTTATATTTCTTATGCCTTTTTTTTTTCTTATAATATCTTTCTTCGCATCCAAATTGAGGTGCTATTTTATTTTTGCAACATGCTAAATTTCTTATTAATGTTTTTTTCATTTTTATTTCTTCTCAATATTTTTCACATAGGTTTCTATACCATTGTTGTAAAAATTTTATTT
>NW_025870355.1:0-9679 GCF_002878395.1 Capsicum annuum
ACAAGTTCGAGAGGATTTTGATGTCTTTTCTCTAGAATTTATAGCTATGCTTAAGGACATTGCTATGTGTTGAGACAATTTTGATAACTACCCACTTTCAAAACTTATTTTGAGGGTTTGACATCAAATTTCGTTTTGATTTATTTTTTAGGGTTAGATCTTGAAAAAGGTAAAAAGTGGGTCAGGGTTGTGGGGTCATGGGTTCCTTTTAACATTTTTAAAACTTGGAGAAAAAATACAACATGGTCCCTTTTTATATTTATTCATTTTCAAAACATTTGTTAAATTATTTAACATTTTCAACTACATTTCTCTCTCCTCAAAACCTTCCTTCTCCAAATTTTAGTTCCTATTTTTCGAAAAAATAAAATTTCTTGATTCTTGCTTTCTCAGTCAAATTTTTTTAGTTTCCCTTGCTCAGGTAAGTCTAATTTTCTTCCCCGATCAATTTTAGATCCATTTTAGTAGTTTTTTTCGATGACGCTTTGTGTTGGGGTTCTTCAATTTTGATAAAAATTGCACTATTCTTCATTGAATAAATCGAAATTTGAGGGTTTTTAGTTAACATTATAGATTTCGCATGTTTAATCGTATTTTTCTTTGGATAATGAGTAGAAATTTTTTAAATTTTTGTAGTTATATTGTGTATTGATTTTAATTTTTTTGTACTAAATTGGACCCATTTTAATGGTGTTCTTGTTGTTGTAAATTACACTGCCAATATCTGGTGAAGTTGGAACTTGATTTGCATGTTTGATGTGAGGTGTTTTTCCATTTTTCTTAATAGACAGATCGACCACTACAGATTTGTTTTTGCGGCATTTGTTTATTTTTATTTATAGACTAGTGGTTGATAAATTGACCACTACAGATTCATTTTTTTATTGTAGATCATAAATGGTGAGAAGAGTTCATAGACCAATTAAAAGGTCTGCTTCCACTGCTTCTACCAGTAGGAAGCAAAAAGCCAAAGAAGTTTTAAAAACTTTAAAGATAAAAAAACCCGTATTTGATGAATTAGAGTTGGAAACCGAATAAAAAATTCTTGCCGATATTTCTAAATATAAAAAAAGTAGTGCACACGAGAGCGAGGATGCTGAGGATAGTGAAGGTAAAACTGAGGGGGAAAGCAAAGAAGAAAGTGAGAGTGATAGCAGGGAAGGTGAGGATAGAGAGATAGCAGAGAAGGGGAGGAGGATCCCCTCCTTGCCAATTTATGCGAGAGATATCTCCGTTGAGTCGTACAGACTAACAACCTGGATAGATGATCTTGGCTCTTTTCATGCAAAGATTTATGTGAGAGCAAGAATGGCGGTGTATCGAGAGTTTAGATGGGTTCTTGTTGAACAAAAGTTGTATTCTTATTTTAAGAAGTCATGTTTCAGACACTTGAGGCATGTGCTGAAACACTTTAAGTTTAATGGACAGATGGTTCATTATATGTTGCTGTGACGTATAAAAAATAAAAAAAATCTGCATGAAATTTAATTTTGTGTCAATGGTAAGCCAACTTTTTTCGGCTTAAAGAAATTTGCTTCGATTATGGGGCTAAATTGTTCAGCATATTCCTGTGAATAAAAAATAAACAAAGTCCTCCAAAATAGAGAAAGCTTTCAATTTAAGGTGACGAAGAACATAAGCATTACTGCTGCAAAGTTGATTAGCCTGATGAACGGTAATAGGCTGAATAATCAACAAAAGTTGAAGTGTGCTTTGGTTTGGTTCCTGCACGGGATGCTGCTGGCAAAAGACCCGCCAAAGAAAGTGGATTCGGACCATATTAAGATGGTGGCTGATTTAGAATTCTTCGAGGGATATCTATGGAGAAAAGAGTTCTTTCAGCTGACATTGAGCTATCTGAAAAAGAAGACTGATCTGACCAAGCAGAAAGAAACTTTTGTCAAGAGGAATGATGCATCGTACACGTTAGTTGGCTTTTCGTGGGTGTTTCTGGTACTTATAATCTACCATCTTTTTGATTTATTATAGACTCCTACATATTTATGCAATAATACATAGACACTATAGACTTACTTGTGCTTCTATTGATTGCAGGTTTGGATATATGAGGCCTTTCCTCATCTGGGAAGGTACGCCGGTAAGTCATTGAATTCTTCTCTGCCCATTCCCCATCTTATTCGATGGCACGCGTCGAAGTGCGACACCATAATGGAAGGTGACCCGTTTAAGTACAAAGAAAACATCACAAAGGTAAAATTATACTTATTATGATATGATACTAATATTATTATATTTGTGAATGTCGTGTAATTTATTTTTATTTTTTTGTAGATTGTGGACCCGTACCTTGCCCCTACTGTCTGTGAGATGGAGCAGAGATACATGAAAATATTTAAGCCATACACGGACAAAGTTAAGGATACGTCCATCGATGCATTGAAGGCGCAGCAAAAAGGCGTGACTTTCCTGACTTCATCAGCGGAGGTCGCAGACGAAGACGAAGATTTGGGTGGCTACTAATATGTTCTAAGTCCACCACGCGCTTGTGATCATGCTAGTTCAAGTGGACTCAAAACTTCACCAGACGCTTCTAATGACAATGACCTGCGCGAGTGCATTGCTTTTCTCGAGAAAAGTCTACTAAATATTGCTTATTTTGTTAGAGATGATGAGAGGCTGAGGAGAATCAATAAGAATAAGAAGAAGAAGAAGAAGCAACAAGAAGAAGGTAAATTAATTTATTTTTCTTTCTTCCAATTTAATTTTCTTTCATATGTTTTGTAATCCTTTCAAAACAATATAGTGCACCTCGACAGTCCCCCTCGTAGCCGACATCAAGTAAACCTCAAAGAACTTGCAGTTGCAATGACGGACATTGCTACAGCAGATGAAAAAGGTGAAGAAGAGATGAAAGAAGAAGAAACGGAAGAGGATAATGCATCATATGAAGAAGATTCAAAAGAAAAATAAGAAAAAAAAGAAAAAGATTATGATATGACATCTGACACAGAAGAAGAAAATGAGGAGAAAACAAAAGAAGATGGTGAAAAGATATCAAAAGAAGAAGACAAAAACGAGAAGAAATTTGATGAAGAAGTAGTGATTGAACAGGAGGTTGAAAATATTGAAGAAGAGAAGAAATCATCAGAAGAAGAAGAGAAGGAAAATGAGAAGAATGAAGTTAAAGCAGAGGATAAAAAATATGAAGAAAAAGAAGTGGATGTGATGGGCATTGTTGCGGAACTCAACCAAGAAAACAAGTAGTTTGGTGGATTTGTAACAAACAATTTCTTAATGATTTATTATTTTTAGTGATTTTTTATTTATGGATAATTGAATTACATATATTTGGCATGTCAATGATGACATTTACCGATGAAATAATATTCATTTATTCCATTTTCTAGTTACATTAAAACAATTGGCTGCTTTGCGTTACCAGTTCAGCTATTGTTCTAATTTATAGTGGTTGATTGAAAACTTTGTAGAAGTTGTTCTCTATAATTTATAGACTTAACAGACTATCAATTAAGTAAATCATATATTTACAGTAACTATCATGGTTCATAGAGGTTGACTATAAAAGAGATAGACATAATTAACTATTAATTATAGATTACACTCACGATTAATTTAAGAATCCATACATCTATTTATTCAGTTTCCTACATCCCTATTACACGTTTTCATATAGTCAACAACAATAACAAACCATACAATAATATTTTTAGGCCTTTCTCTTTTTCCTCGGTCAAAATCAACCTTTGCTTTACTTGATCCCTCTCCATTTCGACTTCTTTTAGTGATCCTTTCAAGTAATCCCTTTGCTCTTCGACTTCTTTTAGCAATGTCATTAGTATATCTCTATTTTCTTTGAATTCTCGAAGCCTTTGGAGCATATGAAACTTGGAAGCACCTCAAAAATTTGATGTTGATGGGCTGCTCATCGGAGAGTCTTCGTCAAGCCACTTTAAAAAAGAGCATCCTCCATTATCATTTTCAACCGTACAGTTAAAAGAATTTTCGACCTGAATTCCAATCGGTGTGTGACGTCCTAAAAATAGTTGGATTGCCACAATGACATATGTAGGACACTTTTGCATTTGATTTTTGGGATGCTTAAGATATTGTAGTTGTTAACAAAAATTAAAGCAAAAAAAAATGAGACTGTTAACAGAAAAATATCCTCTTTTATAGAAGAAAAAAGTAAGATATTACCGTTGGGTGTGATTTGACGTGTAATTTGTTACCATTGTAAAAATCTGATATTGAGATTTTTGTTACTGCTGGACTAGTTTCATAGACCTTATTTAATCGATGCCTTTTCATGCCTTTGGTAGATGATGTACCGCATAGATAGACCGTCTAGCATAAACTAAGAGCTAATTCTGTCATAATCGCCCTAGACGATGCTACATATTCATAGACCATGACTAGCACATATTTTGAGAAGCATTATTTAATTAATAAAACAATAATTAATTGAATTTTATGCAATTAAATGGGCCTAAACAAGTCATGTGATCGTATGAGAGTCCATGTAAATTGGATAAGGTGATCAAAGGTGTGTGAGGATGGGTAGTGGATGAACAACAAACATGCTTGAAGCAATGTTTATACTGTGGAGAATTCATTTGTTCAACCACAAATCATCACCTCACATCTTTGATCATCACTTTCTATTTATGTGGACTCTCATACAAGCACATGACTTGTTTAGGCTCATTTAATTGCATAATATTGTATTATTGATTATTCTATTAATTAATTAATCCTTCTCAAATTATGTGCTAGTTGTGGTCTATGAATAAGTATCATGGTCTAGTTATTTATTTGTGGAAGTAGTTTATAGTTTATGCTAGACTATATCAGGTCAAGTATAAAACTAAGCTAGTCTAGCATATATTTTGTACAACTTCATTAATAAATGTACTAGACTATGACACATATTTATAGACCATGACTAGCACATAATTTGAGAAGGATTAATTAATTAATAGAATAATCAATAATACAATATTATGCAATTAAATGAGCCTAAACAAGTCATGTGCTTGTATGAGAGTCCACATAAATAGAAAGTGATGATCAAAGATGTGAGGTGATGATTTGTGGTTGAACAAATGAATTCTCCACAGTATAAACATTGCTTCAAGCATGTTTGTTGTTCATCCACTACCCATCCTCACACACCTTTGATCACCTTATCCAATTTACATGGACTCTCATACGATCACATGACTTGTTTAGGCCCATTTAATTGCATAAAATTCAATTAATTATTGTTTTATTAATTAAATAATGCTTCTCAAAATATGTGCTAGTCATGGTCTATGAATATGTAGCATCGTCTAGGGCGATTATGACAGAATTAGCTCTTAGTTTATGCTAGACGGTCTATCTATGCGGTACATCATCTACCAAAGGCATGAAAAGGCATCGATTAAATAAGGTCTATGAAACTAGTCCAGCAGTAACAAAAATCTCAATATCAGATTTTTACAATGGTAACAAATTACACGTCAAATCACACCCAACGGTAATATCTTACTTTTTTCTTCTATAAAAGAGGATATTTTTCTGTTAACAGTCTCATTTTTTTTTGCTTTAATTTTTGTTAACAACTACAATATCTTAAGCATCCCAAAAATCAAATGCAAAAGTGTCCTACATATGTCATTGTGGCAATCCAACTATTTTTAGGACGTCACACACCGATTGGAATTCAGGTCGAAAATTCTTTTAACTGTACGGTTGAAAATGATAATGGAGGATGCTCTTTTTTAAAGTGGCTTGACGAAGACTCTCCGATGAGCAGCCCATCAACATCAAATTTTTGAGGTGCTTCCAAGTTTCATATGCTCCAAAGGCTTCGAGAATTCAAAGAAAATAGAGATATACTAATGACATTGCTAAAAGAAGTCGAAGAGCAAAGGGATTACTTGAAAGGATCACTAAAAGAAGTCGAAATGGAGAGGGATCAAGTAAAGCAAAGGTTGATTTTGACCGAGGAAAAAGAGAAAGGCCTAAAAATATTATTGTATGGTTTGTTATTGTTGTTGACTATATGAAAACGTGTAATAGGGATGTAGGAAACTGAATAAATAGATGTATGGATTCTTAAATTAATCGTGAGTGTAATCTATAATTAATAGTTAATTATGTCTATCTCTTTTATAGTCAACCTCTATGAACCATGATAGTTACTGTAAATATATGATTTACTTAATTGATAGTCTGTTAAGTCTATAAATTATAGAGAACAACTTCTACAAAGTTTTCAATCAACCACTATAAATTAGAACAATAGCTGAACTGGTAACGCAAAGCAGCCAATTGTTTTAATGTAACTAGAAAATGGAATAAATGAATATTATTTCATCGGTAAATGTCATCATTGACATGCCAAATATATGTAATTCAATTATCCATAAATAAAAAATCACTAAAAATAATAAATCATTAAGAAATTGTTTGTTACAAATCCACCAAACTACTTGTTTTCTTGGTTGAGTTCCGCAACAATGCCCATCACATCCACTTCTTTTTCTTCATATTTTTTATCCTCTGCTTTAACTTCATTCTTCTCATTTTCCTTCTCTTCTTCTTCTGATGATTTCTTCTCTTCTTCAATATTTTCAACCTCCTGTTCAATCACTACTTCTTCATCAAATTTCTTCTCGTTTTTGTCTTCTTCTTTTGATATCTTTTCACCATCTTCTTTTGTTTTCTCCTCATTTTCTTCTTCTGTGTCAGATGTCATATCATAATCTTTTTCTTTTTTTTCTTATTTTTCTTTTGAATCTTCTTCATATGATGCATTATCCTCTTCCGTTTCTTCTTCTTTCATCTCTTCTTCACCTTTTTCATCTGCTGTAGCAATGTCCGTCATTGCAACTGCAAGTTCTTTGAGGTTTACTTGATGTCGGCTACGAGGGGGACTGTCGAGGTGCACTATATTGTTTTGAAAGGATTACAAAACATATGAAAGAAAATTAAATTGGAAGAAAGAAAAATAAATTAATTTACCTTCTTCTTGTTGCTTCTTCTTCTTCTTCTTATTCTTATTGATTCTCCTCAGCCTCTCATCATCTCTAACAAAATAAGCAATATTTAGTAGACTTTTCTCGAGAAAAGCAATGCACTCGCGCAGGTCATTGTCATTAGAAGCGTCTGGTGAAGTTTTGAGTCCACTTGAACTAGCATGATCACAAGCGCGTGGTGGACTTAGAACATATTAGTAGCCACCCAAATCTTCGTCTTCGTCTGCGACCTCCGCTGATGAAGTCAGGAAAGTCACGCCTTTTTGCTGCGCCTTCAATGCATCGATGGACGTATCCTTAACTTTGTCCGTGTATGGCTTAAATATTTTCATGTATCTCTGCTCCATCTCACAGACAGTAGGGGCAAGGTACGGGTCCACAATCTACAAAAAAATAAAAATAAATTACACGACATTCACAAATATAATAATATTAGTATCATATCATAATAAGTATAATTTTACCTTTGTGATGTTTTCTTTGTACTTAAACGGGTCACCTTCCATTATGGTGTCGCACTTCGACGCGTGCCATCGAATAAGATGGGGAATGGGCAGAGAAGAATTCAATGACTTACCGGCGTACCTTCCCAGATGAGGAAAGGCCTCATATATCCAAACCTGCAATCAATAGAAGCACAAGTAAGTCTATAGTGTCTATGTATTATTGCATAAATATGTAGGAGTCTATAATAAATCAAAAAGATGGTAGATTATAAGTACCAGAAACACCCACGAAAAGCCAACTAACGTGTACGATGCATCATTCCTCTTGACAAAAGTTTCTTTCTGCTTGGTCAGATCAGTCTTCTTTTTCAGATAGCTCAATGTCAGCTGAAAGAACTCTTTTCTCCATAGATATCCCTCGAAGAATTCTAAATCAGCCACCATCTTAATATGGTCCGAATCCACTTTCTTTGGCGGGTCTTTTGCCAGCAGCATCCCGTGCAGGAACCAAACCAAAGCACACTTCAACTTTTGTTGATTATTCAGCCTATTACCGTTCATCAGGCTAATCAACTTTGCAGCAGTAATGCTTATGTTCTTCGTCACCTTAAATTGAAAGCTTTCTCTATTTTGGAGGACTTTGTTTATTTTTTATTCACAGGAATATGCTGAACAATTTAGCCCCATAATCGAAGCAAATTTCTTTAAGCCGAAAAAAGTTGGCTTACCATTGACACAAAATTAAATTTCATGCAGATTTTTTTTATTTTTTATACGTCACAGCAACATATAATGAACCATCTGTCCATTAAACTTAAAGTGTTTCAGCACATGCCTCAAGTGTCTGAAACATGACTTCTTAAAATAAGAATACAACTTTTGTTCAACAAGAACCCATCTAAACTCTCGATACACCGCCATTCTTGCTCTCACATAAATCTTTGCATGAAAAGAGCCAAGATCATCTATCCAGGTTGTTAGTCTGTACGACTCAACGGAGATATCTCTCGCATAAATTGGCAAGGAGGGGATCCTCCTCCCCTTCTCTGCTATCTCTCTATCCTCACCTTCCCTGCTATCACTCTCACTTTCTTCTTTGCTTTCCCCCTCAGTTTTACCTTCACTATCCTCAGCATCCTCGCTCTCGTGTGCACTACTTTTTTTATATTTAGAAATATCGGCAAGAATTTTTTATTCGGTTTCCAACTCTAATTCATCAAATACGGGTTTTTTTATCTTTAAAGTTTTTAAAACTTCTTTGGCTTTTTGCTTCCTACTGGTAGAAGCAGTGGAAGCAGACCTTTTAATTGGTCTATGAACTCTTCTCACCATTTATGATCTACAATAAAAAAATGAATCTGTAGTGGTCAATTTATCAACCACTAGTCTATAAATAAAAATAAACAAATGCCGCAAAAACAAATCTGTAGTGGTCGATCTGTCTATTAAGAAAAATGGAAAAACACCTCACATCAAACATGCAAATCAAGTTCCAACTTCACCAGATATTGGCAGTGTAATTTACAACAACAAGAACACCATTAAAATGGGTCCAATTTAGTACAAAAAAATTAAAATCAATACACAATATAACTACAAAAATTTAAAAAATTTCTACTCATTATCCAAAGAAAAATACGATTAAACATGCGAAATCTATAATGTTAACTAAAAACCCTCAAATTTCGATTTATTCAATGAAGAATAGTGCAATTTTTATCAAAATTGAAGAACCCCAACACAAAGCGTCATCGAAAAAAACTACTAAAATGGATCTAAAATTGATCGGGGAAGAAAATTAGACTTACCTGAGCAAGGGAAACTAAAAAAATTTGACTGAGAAAGCAAGAATCAAGAAATTTTATTTTTTCGAAAAATAGGAACTAAAATTTGGAGAAGGAAGGTTTTGAGGAGAGAGAAATGTAGTTGAAAATGTTAAATAATTTAACAAATGTTTTGAAAATGAATAAATATAAAAAGGGACCATGTTGTATTTTTTCTCCAAGTTTTAAAAATGTTAAAAGGAACCCATGACCCCACAACCCTGACCCACTTTTTACCTTTTTCAAGATCTAACCCTAAAAAATAAATCAAAACGAAATTTGATGTCAAACCCTCAAAATAAGTTTTGAAAGTGGGTAGTTATCAAAATTGTCTCAACACATAGCAATGTCCTTAAGCATAGCTATAAATTCTAGAGAAAAGACATCAAAATCCTCTCGAACTTGT
>NW_025870356.1:0-560 GCF_002878395.1 Capsicum annuum
TATTTAGACTTATATATTCTGAATAATTACTAATTAAAGATTCTTTTATTTTTTTAAAAGCTTCTCTATTTTTAAATGGTCTTCGCATAATTAATTGAATATTTTTGTAGCTAAAATTTTTTAACTTTAAATCTAACTCTAACTCTAACATGTATATTCTAACTCTAACTGTAATATATATCTCTTCCGTACTTTTTAAATTGCTGTGCTTTGATACCATTTGTAGGGGGGTGCGCGGATTTAATAGGTATAATAGATTCACTAGATTACCATTTGGAGGGGGGCGCGCGGATTTAATAGGTATAATAGATTTAGTAGGTTTCTAGTGAATCTATTTTTATTAGTGCGTGGATATTTTGTTTCAATATCTTTTAATAATTTACTTTTTTCGTAAGATATATTCATTGATTATTTTATCCTGTATTAATTGTAGAGTTACAAATTCTTGTATAATAATTTATCCTATCTGTGCTATAATGTATATCTAATTCTAAATTTTCAATGTTATTTATTATCTTGTGTTGTTCTTCTCGTAGTGAGTTTTTTAAATTATATAAACT
>NW_025870356.1:660-1220 GCF_002878395.1 Capsicum annuum
TATTTAGACTTATATATTCTGAATAATTACTAATTAAAGATTCTTTTATTTTTTTAAAAGCTTCTCTATTTTTAAATGGTCTTCGCATAATTAATTGAATATTTTTGTAGCTAAAATTTTTTAACTTTAAATCTAACTCTAACTCTAACATGTATATTCTAACTCTAACTGTAATATATATCTCTTCCGTACTTTTTAAATTGCTGTGCTTTGATACCATTTGTAGGGGGGTGCGCGGATTTAATAGGTATAATAGATTCACTAGATTACCATTTGGAGGGGGGCGCGCGGATTTAATAGGTATAATAGATTTAGTAGGTTTCTAGTGAATCTATTTTTATTAGTGCGTGGATATTTTGTTTCAATATCTTTTAATAATTTACTTTTTTCGTAAGATATATTCATTGATTATTTTATCCTGTATTAATTGTAGAGTTACAAATTCTTGTATAATAATTTATCCTATCTGTGCTATAATGTATATCTAATTCTAAATTTTCAATGTTATTTATTATCTTGTGTTGTTCTTCTCGTAGTGAGTTTTTTAAATTATATAAACT
>NW_025870357.1:0-2989 GCF_002878395.1 Capsicum annuum
GCTCGAGCTTATACAGGTGATTATTTCCTTTTATATGCGACATGATGCTGTCCGAATTTCGAGTTGTCATAGAGGTATGCATGGGAAGTATAAGGTTATGCGATAGTTCTCCCAAACCTCCTCGGTTACGGGTGCCAGTCCGCCCCAATAGGATTTGAGGCGTGACAAAAGTGGTATCAGAGAAGTTCGTCCTAGTGAGTCTACAAAGACGTGTCTATGTAGAGTCTTGTTTATCGGTGTGTCGTGCACCGCATCGATAAACAGGAGGCTATGGACATTTAGGAATTGTTTCTTTTCTTTATGTCTTAGATCGTGCGGTAGAGCCTATATTGTATATGAAGTCATAGTTGACCACTGAATCTGTTTGTTTCTCTTATTATAGTAATGATGCCGGTTACCGGAAGCAAGAATACCGGTAAGTAAGTTGATGTGGCTGCCGGAGAGGGGACTAGTAAGTCACCCATTATACCAGCTAATCAAAGTGAGGCTCCAGCTGAGCATGCATCAGAAACTTCCTCTAGTCCGAAAGAAATAAGGGAGAGGAGAACTATATCCCTAGAGCCACCTATTAATGCTGTTAATCAAGATCTTAGAAATGCAGTGCAACTTTTGACTCGTATAGTTGCTGGGCAAGCTCAAGGGAAAGCCATTCCTACTACGGGTTCTAGTGGTACAGATAGGTCGGCTAGCCTTCGAACACAGGATTTTCTTAAGATGGATCCTCCCACTTTTACTGGATCAGATCTTAACGAGGACCCACAAGACTTTATTGATCAAATTCAAAGGGCCTTAGATGTTATGCATGTAACGGGTAGAGAGACAGTGGAGTTAGCGGTGTATAGATTTAAAGGGGAGACTATATATTGGTATGAAGACTGGAAATGATCTAGGGGTATTGATGCACCCCCAGCTACTTGGAAAGAGTTCAAAGAGGCATTTCTTGATCATTATCTTCCATTCGAGATTCGTCAGGCCCGTGCAGATCAGTTTTTAAATCTTCGTCAGGGGAATATGAGCGTGAGGGAGTACAGTCTCTGATTTAATTCCTTGTCAAGATATGATCCTAATGTTGTAGCTACTATGGATGACAGAGTTCATCAATATGTGGAAAGCTAGATCCATATCTGGTTAGAGATTGTACTATTGCCGCTTTGAACAAAGATATGGACATAGCAAGGATCCAAGCTTTTGCACAGAAAATGGAAGATCAGAGACAGAGGAGAAGAACACAGGAATTAGAAAGAGGATATTCCAAGAGGGTCAGATCTACAGGGCAGTTCATGGAATCCCAAGGAGGGTTCAGGCCACAGTTTTCTGCTAGACCACCTAGACCATTATCTTCTTATTCTGCAGCTAGTGCCTCACCACAGTTCCAAGGGTCTAGAGAAAATCAATTTGGGCACAGAAGTGAGAGTCAGAGTTCGCGGATAGTGGGGTACCAAGGGCAAGGGAATATGAGCCAATCGAGACCTCCTCGAGAGCCATGCAATAAATGCAGAAGGTATCAATTGGGCGCATGTCAGCTGGGGACCAATGTTTGCTTTTGGTGCAGTATGTCGGGGCATATGATGAGAGAATGCCCACGAAGGGGCATAGGGGGTATGGCACGACCTACGAGGTCATTTGTTGTATCATCATCATCAATGCCTTATTCAGGAAGGGGTGCACAACCAATGGGTCGTGTTAGAGGTTATAGAGGAGCCACGAGTTCTAGCGGGGCTCAAAATCGTACATATGCTCTAGCGGATCGACAGAATTTAGAGGCTTCCCCAGATGTGGTTACGGGTACGTTGTCTATCTTTTCATTCGATTTATATGCCTTAATTGATCCTGGTTCTACATTATCTTATGTTACTCCATTGGTTGCTGGAAAGTTCGAAAGAATACCCGAACTGTTAGTTAAGCCATTTGAAGTGTTCACACCGGTTGGGGAATCTATTATAGCTAGAAGGGTTTATCGAAATTGCATAGTAACTGTTTGTGGTTGTGATACGATGGTTGATCTTGTGGAGTTCGAAATGGTAGATTTTGATGTTATAATGGGTATGGACTGGTTGGCGTCTTGTTATGCCACAATTGATTGCTGCACGAAAAAGGTATATTTCCATTTTCCAAATGAATCAGTCCTTGAATGGAAAGGTAAAATTAGCGCGCCAAGAGGTAGATTTATTTCTTATTTTAAGGCAAGAAGAATGATTTCCAAGGGATACATATATCATTTAGTTAGATTAAGGGATACAGAAGCGGAGCCACTAACTCTTCACGTTGTTCCGATGGAAAATAAATTTTCTGATGTATTTCCTGAAGATCTTCCAGGCTTGCCTCCTGAACGAGAAGTAGAGTTTGGTATTGATGTAATACCAGGAACCCAACCAATCTCCATTCCTCCGTATAGAATGGCCCCAGCATAATTACGAGAATTGAAAGATTTGCTAGAGAAGGGATTCATAAGGCCTAGTATGTCCCCCTGGGGAGCACCAGTGCTATTTGTGCGCAAAAAGGATGGCTCGCTGAGGATGTGTATTGATTATCGGCAGTTGAATAAGGTGACTATTAAGAATAAATATCCTCTCCCAAGAATTGATAATTTATTTGATCAGTTACAGGGCGCCAAGTGCTTTTCTAAGATTGATTTGAGGTCAGGTTACCACCAAGTGAGGGTCAAAGAGAAGGATATATCCAAGACAGCTTTTCGAACACGGTATGGTCATTATGAGTTTCTAGTTATGTCATTTGGGCTAACAAATGCACCCGCAACTTTTATGGATTTGATGAATAGGGTGTTTAAGCCATTCCTGGATGTATTTGTGATAGTTTTTATAGATGATATTCTAGTTTATTCTAGATCAGAAGAGGACCATGCCAATCACTTACGACAGGCATTGCAGACTCTTCGTGATTGTAAGCTTTATGCAAAGTTCTCTAAATGTGAGTTTTGGTTAAAGTCGGTGGCATTTTTGGGTCATATTGTATCTAGTGAAGGGATAAA
>NW_025870358.1:0-3967 GCF_002878395.1 Capsicum annuum
AAAAAAAAAGAATTCTAATTGCTAGCACATTGTCGTTACACGTAAAACATAAATGAAAATACTTAACATTATCCGTAGTTTTTATTCTTTTCTAAGATTAAATATAGAAATAAAAATCTTTATCTCTCTCTATATATATGTATATATAAGAGGATTAGAGGCATGTTGATGTGGTATGCCTCTAAACCCAAGATTGTGATTTATCTTTTTCCCTTTTTATGAGCTTTTTCCTCATTTTAATTTCTTTCTTACAATTCTTTTAATAAATTCATTAATTGTATTTACTGTTACATAAATCCATTAATTATGTTTACTATTACCAAGTACACAATGTCATTTAACATAAAAAACCATTATCTTCTTCTCCTCCCTCACAAACTAAATTAGGAATTTTGATGAAGGTTATTACCAAAGAGGGATGTAGTTTCTACCTTAAAGAAATTGTTGATAGAGAATTTAGTTTATGGACCTTCATTAATTTTGCTTTCTTCTCAAGGTACGATTTGACTCTTTTCTGTTACATTTGGTTTCTACTTAATTGATTAATCCTTTATGAAAATGGAGTAGTTCAACTGCTGCTTGTGAAAGAATTAGAAGTTATATGGTCAAATTTGTCTCTCTAATATGTTGTATCTTGGGTCTAAGTTTCTTATTTATTTATTTCTGAATTTCAAGATTCTCATAGCAAATCCTTGCCAACTCTTTCGGAGGTTCAGAACTGTAATGGTAAGGTTTCCACTTAATAGAACAATGAATTTAAGGGTGCTTTCGAGAATGGTGGAAATTAGTTACTTTAAGTTACACCAAGCGGTTTCTCAAAAATAAGGGCACAAATCATTTTTCCTTTATCAGTATCCAAATTCTGATTCCATATCACCAAATTCATTAATATCAACCTTGGTACTTACAGAATATGCATTTGACCAAGCTAATTTACTTATCTGGAAATCTGTAATAGTAGAAATGTCCCATGAACATGTGTCTAATACATTTAGTCTAGAAATTTATGCATCGATACTGTAGGTATGTAACATGTAAGAATTGTTCGAAGTGGTTGTCTAGATAGCAGAAAATAACATGATCAGTACGCAGTTTATACTTGTAACTTGTAAGGACTAAAGAGCCTCAGAAAACTACGAAAAACTGGAACAATACAATAGAAATGTTTTTGAGGTGAATAAAATAATTCATTATGTAAAGTAATTTTCAAGTAAAATGAGCCAATTCTTATAACAAAGTGAATCATCAGTAGATACTTCTAAGAAAGTGATGCATCCAAGTATTTTGGTAAGTCAGGATCAACAGTAGATATAATATGTTAGACTTATTGTTAGCGCACAACCCCTGTTGGGTTAGTATCACTTTTCCTGTTTGTTTTATCGCCACTAATAGTAAGATTGAAAAGGCGATCCCAAGGAGATCAAAATGGCTAAGTGATCTCTAATCTTCCCTTCAACCTGTTGGCCAAGAGGAAAACTTGGTCTTGCCTACCTGAATAGAACTGCTAGAAGAAGAGGTAGTGGAGGAAGGGGAAGGGTAATGCAACAACTGTAGGAAAGGGGCCTTCAAGGACAACATGTGGAAGATTGAGTGGTACTGGTAGAGGTAGGGGGATTACATTGATAGATTTGGACCCAGAGCCTCCTTGTGAAGTTCTTTCTCAAGTTTCTCCTGTTGGTGTTGCCGAGGCAGCTTTTAATAGAATTGAAAAAGCTGCAGATAAAAAGATTTCTATGGATGGTGGTGGAAGTGCAGACAGAGGGATTAACATTTTATATAGTGATGAATTCTAATTGCTAGCAACCAAGCTTGATTGGCCTAGTGGTTAGCTCACTAGGTCATTTAAGCAAGTGTCAGTGGTTCGATTCCTGCCTTGTGCATGCAACAACCAATTGGCCAGCGGCAAACCCTTAAATGGAGCTCAGATCCGCGGAGGATTAGTCCTTGGCCTGTTGGGCTGGGGGATACCTTGGGAAACTAAAAAAAAAGAATTCTAATTGCTAGCACATTGTCGTTACACGTAAAACATAAATGAAAATACTTAACATTATCCGTAGTTTTTATTCTTTTCTAAGATTAAATATAGAAATAAAAATCTTTATCTCTCTCTATATATATGTATATATAAGAGGATTAGAGGCATGTTGATGTGGTATGCCTCTAAACCCAAGATTGTGATTTATCTTTTTCCCTTTTTATGAGCTTTTTCCTCATTTTAATTTCTTTCTTACAATTCTTTTAATAAATTCATTAATTGTATTTACTGTTACATAAATCCATTAATTATGTTTACTATTACCAAGTACACAATGTCATTTAACATAAAAAACCATTATCTTCTTCTCCTCCCTCACAAACTAAATTAGGAATTTTGATGAAGGTTATTACCAAAGAGGGATGTAGTTTCTACCTTAAAGAAATTGTTGATAGAGAATTTAGTTTATGGACCTTCATTAATTTTGCTTTCTTCTCAAGGTACGATTTGACTCTTTTCTGTTACATTTGGTTTCTACTTAATTGATTAATCCTTTATGAAAATGGAGTAGTTCAACTGCTGCTTGTGAAAGAATTAGAAGTTATATGGTCAAATTTGTCTCTCTAATATGTTGTATCTTGGGTCTAAGTTTCTTATTTATTTATTTCTGAATTTCAAGATTCTCATAGCAAATCCTTGCCAACTCTTTCGGAGGTTCAGAACTGTAATGGTAAGGTTTCCACTTAATAGAACAATGAATTTAAGGGTGCTTTCGAGAATGGTGGAAATTAGTTACTTTAAGTTACACCAAGCGGTTTCTCAAAAATAAGGGCACAAATCATTTTTCCTTTATCAGTATCCAAATTCTGATTCCATATCACCAAATTCATTAATATCAACCTTGGTACTTACAGAATATGCATTTGACCAAGCTAATTTACTTATCTGGAAATCTGTAATAGTAGAAATGTCCCATGAACATGTGTCTAATACATTTAGTCTAGAAATTTATGCATCGATACTGTAGGTATGTAACATGTAAGAATTGTTCGAAGTGGTTGTCTAGATAGCAGAAAATAACATGATCAGTACGCAGTTTATACTTGTAACTTGTAAGGACTAAAGAGCCTCAGAAAACTACGAAAAACTGGAACAATACAATAGAAATGTTTTTGAGGTGAATAAAATAATTCATTATGTAAAGTAATTTTCAAGTAAAATGAGCCAATTCTTATAACAAAGTGAATCATCAGTAGATACTTCTAAGAAAGTGATGCATCCAAGTATTTTGGTAAGTCAGGATCAACAGTAGATATAATATGTTAGACTTATTGTTAGCGCACAACCCCTGTTGGGTTAGTATCACTTTTCCTGTTTGTTTTATCGCCACTAATAGTAAGATTGAAAAGGCGATCCCAAGGAGATCAAAATGGCTAAGTGATCTCTAATCTTCCCTTCAACCTGTTGGCCAAGAGGAAAACTTGGTCTTGCCTACCTGAATAGAACTGCTAGAAGAAGAGGTAGTGGAGGAAGGGGAAGGGTAATGCAACAACTGTAGGAAAGGGGCCTTCAAGGACAACATGTGGAAGATTGAGTGGTACTGGTAGAGGTAGGGGGATTACATTGATAGATTTGGACCCAGAGCCTCCTTGTGAAGTTCTTTCTCAAGTTTCTCCTGTTGGTGTTGCCGAGGCAGCTTTTAATAGAATTGAAAAAGCTGCAGATAAAAAGATTTCTATGGATGGTGGTGGAAGTGCAGACAGAGGGATTAACATTTTATATAGTGATGAATTCTAATTGCTAGCAACCAAGCTTGATTGGCCTAGTGGTTAGCTCACTAGGTCATTTAAGCAAGTGTCAGTGGTTCGATTCCTGCCTTGTGCATGCAACAACCAATTGGCCAGCGGCAAACCCTTAAATGGAGCTCAGATCCGCGGAGGATTAGTCCTTGGCCTGTTGGGCTGGGGGATACCTTGGGAAACTAAAAAAAAA
>NW_025870359.1:0-4645 GCF_002878395.1 Capsicum annuum
TTTTTTTGGTGATACATATGTGATAACACTTTCTGTACTCATTTTATTGTTGTTTTAATTTATAAATATGTGATTCATTTGACATATGAATCATCTTCTGATTTGTGTTGTTGACAGAATGTTAATTTGATTGTGAAAAAATGACCTGTCCACAACTTAAGGATTGGTAGTGCACACAACATCAATGTAGTAGATAAGCTTAAAGAAGTTTTGAAGGATGAAGGAATCAGAATTTTCAGAAGCACTTATTTTGGGTCATTTCTGGACCTCCCTAGTTGTAGCTTTCAAGGATAAATAGCAAAGTGCTTGATGACCTTAGAGGTCTAACACCCATATCAGGATCAACTAAAGGTATTGGTCAACAATACAATTCTTCGATTTTCACTGTACGAGCTTGCTATCGTTAGTGGTTTGAAATGCATCAGCATCGTAGATGATCTTAATTATTTAGACCTTTCTTCATGTTAACAACAACAACAACAACAAACCCAGTGTATTCCCACCTAGTGGGGTCTGGGGGGGGGGTAAGATGTACGCAGTCCATACCTCTACCTCTAATGAAGTAGAAAGGCTGTTTCCGATAGACCCCCGGCTCAAGGCACGAGATACCACACAAACACATAGTGCAGCACAGAAGCAGATTACATAACATAAATACGGCACCCACAAGTAATATAAAGCAGAGGAAAGCAGGGGAAAGCACACAGATTCGTAATACAACATGGAACACGGAACACGAAATCATGACAAGAATAAAACCCCCACCAAGTAATTCCCTACACTAGCGACCTGAACTGGCCCTAATCCTCTGCCGTAATTCGCGTCCTCCAGACCTTCCTATCTAGGGTCATGTCCTCGGTGAGCTGTAACTGTTCCATGTCCCGCCTAACCACCTCACCCCAGTACTTCTTCGGCCTACCCCTACCCCGCCTAAAACCATCCAACGCTAGTCTCTCACACCTACGGACCGGGGCATCCATGCCCCTCCTCTTCATGTGTCCGAACCATCTCAATCGTGCTTCCCGCATCTTGCACTCCACTGAAGTCACACCAACCTTCTCCTGGATAGTCTCATTCCGAACTCTATCCCCTCTAGTCAGTCCACACATCCAGCGCAACATCCGCATTTCTGCCACCTTCATTTTTTGGATGTGGGAGTTCTTAACTGGCCAACACTCCGCTCCATACAACAAGGCCGGACGGACTACCACCCTGTAGAATTTGCCTTTAAGCTTGGGCGGCACCTTCTTATCACACAGCACCCCCGACGCGAGTTTCCACTTCATCCATCCCGCCCCAATACGGTGCGAGACATCCTCGTCAATCTCACCGTTACTCTGGATCACGGACCCAAGATACTTGAACTTGTCCCTCTTACATACCTCCTGAGCTTCCAGCTTCACTACTACCTTATTCTCCCGCCTCACGTCATTAAACTTGCATTCCACATACTCTGTCTTGCTTCTGCTCACCCTGAACCCTCTAGACTCAAGAGTTTGCCTCCACACCTCTAATTTGTCATTCACATCCCCTTGAGTCTCATCTATCAGAACTACATCGTCTGCAAAAAGCATACACCACGGCACCTCCCCTTGAATACGCCGCGTCAACACATCCATCACCAACGCAAACAAAAAGGGACTAAGAGTATATCCCTGATGCAATCCTGTCAGGACAGTGAAATGCTCCGAGTCTCCTCCCGCAGTCCTCACCTGGGTTTTCGCTCCATCATACATATCCTTAATTACTCTGATATATGACAGCGGTACCCCACTCACCTCCAAGCATCTCCAAAGCACCTCCCTGGAGACTTTGTCGTAAGCCTTCTCCAGGTCGATAAACACCATGTGCAGATCCTTCTTCCTCTCCCTATACTGCTCCACCAACCTCCGTACCAGGTGGATTGACTCCGTCGTCGAGCGACCGGGCATAAATCCGAACTGGTTCTCCGAAATAGACACTATCCGTCTCAGCCTCACCTCGACCACTCTCTCCCAGATCTTCATCGAGTGACTCAATAACTTAATCCCCCTATAGTTATCGCAACTCTGAATGTCCCCCTTATTCTTATAGAGAGGGATCATGGTACTCCACCTCTATGCCTCGGGCATCTTTGCCATCCTGAAAATTTTATTAAACAATCCAGTCAACCACCTTACACCAGCCTCTCCAACGAACTTCCAAAACTCCACCGGTATCTCATCCGGCCCCGTCGCCCTACCCCTTCGCATCCTGCGGACAGCCTGTCTAACCTCTTCTACCTTAAAATGTCTACAATAGCTAAAATCCCGACACTCCTCTGAGTGCTCCAGTTCCCCTAACACAATAGCTCTATCCCCTTCGTCATTCAAGAGCCCATGAAAATACGACTGCCATCTCTTCTTGATGTGGCCGTCCTCCACTAACACTCTACCGTCCTCCCCCTTAATGCACCTCACCTGATCGAGGTCACGAGCCTTCCTCTCCCTAGCCTTAGCGAGTCTAAACAACTTTTTCTCCCCTCCTTTCCCCTGTAACCCTGCATACAAGCTCTCAAAAGCAGCCGTCTTAGCAGCTGTGAGTGCCGACTTCGCCTCCTTCCTCGCTAGCTTGTACTCTTTCCTGTACACCCGCTTCTCCTCTTCGTCCTTACTTTCCACCAACTTAGCATACGCCTCTTTCTTGGTCCCCACTTTCTTCTCCACCTCTTCATTCCACCACCAATCCCCCCGATGGTGCCCGGCCCGGCCCCTAGAAACACCCAACACCTCACTTGCATTCTCCCTGATGCACCTTGCCGCCCTGTCCCATATACTATCCACGTCCCCCCTACACTCCCACACCCCCATTCCCGCCAACCTCTCCCCTATCTCCCACGCATTCACTGGCGTCAGGCCACCCCACTTAATTCTCGGTCTACCCTCCTTACTCCTCCTCTTTCTATTCTTCTTTATACCCAAATCCATAACCAAGAGCCTATGCTGGGTCGAAAGATTCTCACTCGGGATGACTTTACAGTCCTTACACAACGCCTTATCCCCTTTCCTAACCAACAAAAAGTCAATCTGAGTCCTGGCTACCGCGCTTCGAAAGGTGATCAGGTGCTCGTCCTTCTTCGGGAAGCCCGAGTTCACCACCACCAACCCAAAGGCCCTCGCAAACTCCAATAGGGTCGCCCCCTCTTCATTTCTCTCCCCAAAACCAAAACCACCATGCACATCCCCAAAGCCTCCCGGTAGCGCCCCGATGTGCCCATTGAAATCCCCTGCTACAACAATCTTCTTCGAACTAGGCACGCCTCTTACCACCTCCTCCAAAGCCTCCCAAAACCGCGTTTTCTCCTCCTCCTCCGATCCCACTTGCGGCGCATAAGCACTACACACGTTCAGGGTAAATCCCCGAATGACCAACTTAATAGTCATCAGCCTATCGTTGATCCTCTTCACCTCCACTACCTGACCTCTAAGCTCTTCATCTACTAAGATGCCAACTCCATTCCTACGCCTGTCGCTCCCAGAGTACCACAGCTTGTAACCATCCACATCCCTAGCCTTAGACCCTACCCACTTGGTCTCTTGGACACACGCAATGTTGATCCTCCTCTTCCTAAGAATCTTCACGAGCTCTATGGACTTACCCTGAAGGGTCCCTATATTCCAAGACCCAAACCTCAGCCTACCGTCCCGCCCTCCACTGCCCCCTCCCCCCCCTCCCACGGCCAAACCTTGGCCTCCCTCCCACTCCCGCTCTCTCCTCATCCCCCGCCCCCACCACGGCCCCACGCCCCAACCCCTCGGACATGACTCTATCCGCCCATTACCACCCACAGCCACAACTACACGAAAGTATACAAAAATATACAGATATACACGATGGTAGTATCAAAGCAGCAGCAACAAAGAAATACAAGGCTCACACAAATTCAAAGGAATACTCCCGAAACAAAACTATACTCAATAATGGAATATGCAATACTGAAATAATACTAAGAATGGAATATGCAATAATGAAATAAAATAAAATATGAAATAACGAAAATAACAAAAGTTAGAGGTCACCGGATTACGCTTGGGGCTGCGGCTGCTGGAGACAGAGCGGCGGGTGGCGGCTGGGGACCGGGCGGCGGCTGGCTGGGGACAGGGTGGCGGCTGGGGGGAGGGCTGGTGTACCCCTTCGGGGGGGTACGGGCAGGACAGGTAAGGGTGGGGTGGGGGTCTGCACAACCGGGGGGGGGGGGGGACCGGCTTGGAATCGGAGGTCGGCGCCGGAGGGTGGCGGGGAGCGGCGACGGGGTCGGTGCCGCGGACCGGAGTTCGGTGCCGGCGGTGGAGTCGAGTCGGCGCCGGGGACCGGGGACCGGTGCGGGAGAGAGGGAGAGAGGGTCGGCGCCGGAGGTCGGCATCGGAGCCGGAGGTCGGGCCCGGAGGTTGGGTCGGGTCGGCACCGACGGTTGACGACGGCGACGGGGGCCGGTGACCGGAGCTAGCGAGAGAAGGGGTAGGGAGGAAGAGAGAAAGCCGTTAGAGAGAGATGAGAGCCGTTAGGTCCGAATTCGCCACACCTAACTTCTGTTGGGAGAATCTACAAAATATCACCTTTCTTCATGTTGATTACAAAAAAAATATTTTTCGTATTCGACAACAAATGTGAAAAGAAGTGAGTTGGT
>NW_025870360.1:0-2257 GCF_002878395.1 Capsicum annuum
AAAACTCTGATTAAAAACTATGTTCAGAAACTAACCTCCAAAAATTGTGTAAACACCTAATTTTTGACCAAACTGAATGTTTTACGTCATTTAGTATCTTATTTTACAAGATTGCTTTTAAAGTTTGGAAAACTACAAAATAAAGTCATATTAAAATAAGTTTTTTATTTATTTATTTTTATTACTTATTTATTTATTTAAAAAAAAAAAAGAAGAAGAAGAAGTCAAATCCTAAATCTACCCAAACCACCCACAATCCCCCACTCCTAATCAACCTCCCCCACTATCCCTCCCACACTACCACAACTACAAACACTACTACATACTACTATATATACTACATATCTGCACACACTACAAAGACTATATATGCACCACTACTATTATATATTATATAAAAAACACAAACACACACACGGCTAAGGAGGAAAACAACGGAAGAAAAGAAAAAAAAAAAGAAAGGCAAACAAGTTAAACTTCGAGTTTATCGTCCACGGTTTCAAGTTCGTGACTCCTAGAATCCGTAGATTGTAATAATTTTATCGTTGGGAATCGGTCTTCTCAAAGGTATATCTCAATCATCCTTGTACAATTCTATATTGCAATTATTCAAAGACTCGGTTTCAATGTTTTATGAAGTTTTTTTTCGTATCTATCTAACTTATTATTAGTTTTAATGTAATATATAAAGCATGTCATAATTACTATCGCTAGATTTAGCATAAACTATTATCACGTTCTATATTTTATTGCATGTTTAAGTAAATATATTTCTTATTAATAAGTATAAGCTTCATGAATGTGTGACGTGTAGGCTTGTATACTATGATTGTTTGTGTTTCATGTGTCTATATTTGTATATTCATCAGGATAATATCCTAAAGGGTTGCATGATCTAAGATTTTTTTTTAGAAAAAGGAAATTATGATTAGGTCATATCTTAATATGTCATTCTGTTTTACCTTGTCATCTCACTTACCATGCTCTAGCGTGACAAAGATTGTCAGTTAAGTAAAAAGAAAAACCAATTAAAAAGAAAAAGCCCGGTGTTCTTTGGGTTTAGAATTTTTTTTCTTCATTCTTTTATCAATTAGTTTAGGTTTAGGTTTAGGTTTGGTTTCTATATATAAATAATTTTATTGTATCCACAACATGCACTGCAACACACCTACAAGCCAATATTTTTAGATGTAAATTTCATTTTTTTTTCTCATGAGTTGAAGTTTTGCTCTTATTAGTCTGTTAGAGTCTTTGAAATAAGATGTTTCATATCCCACAAAATAATCTAGATTTATGGTTCTACTTAGTCCAGTTTGGTGCCGAATAAGTTTTAAGTTGAACCATGTATCGAAATTATTAACTTTCTTTGTTTTCAAATATCATGGTTTGTCAAAGTTGAGAAATTGATGTGTTACTACTTTAATTCATCTCAAGCTTTTATATCTTTATCATAAGAATATATGATTATGGGGTCATTACGAATCCGGTTTGAATCAATCTAGTCTACATGTTTACTCATCACAATCATTTGTACGAGAGCAAAAGATTGACGATGAAGTCGGAAAGCCCTGCTACCGACCATTCGTTATAATTAAATTAATTTACCTTTTGAAGCCAATTGAATTGGGTTGGGTAGGTTTTAAACCCATTAGGTGCTTATTTAGGTTAGAAAATAGGGACGACTCATAAATGTCATAAAGGCGTGAGAAACGTGCCAAACATTGTGGTGAGGCCGAAAAGTACTGCTATCGGTAAGCCACACATCAATATAACAAATAATTTCGAAATAAATTAAAAGCGGGAGGCAAACAACTTTTAGGTTGACAAACATTATAAATCCTAAAAAAGGGGGTTTTAATTTAAGCCGGACGTAAGTCATTAAAGCGACCGTGCTAGAACCACGGGACTCGAGGGGTGCCTAACACCTTCCCCTCGATCAACAGAATTCCTTATCCGGATTTCTAGTTCGCAGATCGAAGAATAAAAATTAAAGAGTCATTTCCTTTTTGAATAGGGATTCAATAAGGTGACTTGGAACACCCAAACTCAATTCCAAGTGGCGACTCTGTAAATAAAATAATCCCTTTTCAAAACGTCACTTTAATTGGAAAGACCCATTTTCTCCAAAACCAACTCCCTAGCGGGGGTCGGATGCGGTAAAAACAGGGGGTGTGACAAATTGAAGAAGAAAATTAATGGAGATTTGAGAATTGTTGTTTAACCTTATAAGTTGAAATTGAAGATAAAAATTAACGGC
>NW_025870361.1:0-6670 GCF_002878395.1 Capsicum annuum
AAAATATAAATATAAGAAACCAAGGAAAAGATATTATGTAAAAAATTATAAACATAAAAGACCATATAGAAAGAAGAAATCTATAAAAGAATGTACTTGTTATAATTGTGGAAAGTTAGGACATTTAGCTAGAGATTGTACATTACCTAAAAATCCAAAAAATAAACAAATATCAGAAATAAGAATAGATAATACAGAATAGATTATGAATTGGAAAGTGAAGATAGTATATATGAAATTTCAGAAAACGAAACAGATAATGAAATAGATAGCGAAATAGATGAATCAAATGACTGAAGAAGATATAAAAATAATAACAAAGGAAGAATATTTAAATAATGAAGGAACGGAACAAAAAATAATATTCGATAGTAACATATTTGATGAAATAAAAGGAAAAGAGTTAGATTTAAGTGTAGAGAAAATATTTAAAATACCAATAATAAAAAATATTTTTACTAGGAAAAAGGATGAATATTATGTAGTATGCCAAAAAGAACATGTAATAGACTGCAGATATGCAAAAGGAAAAGCTAGTATACCACTGGTAACAAAAAAATAATTAATAAAGAAATAAATGATATAAAAAGTAAAGGAGATCCAATAAAATATGTACACCTTGGAGGTACAGAGATATTAATAAAAGCATGTTTTAGAGAAGGAATAGATACACCAATAGAATTATATTTAGCAGATGATAGAATAATAAAACCTATAGAAAAAAGCATAATAACTGCCGTAAAAGGAAATCTAATATATCAAAAATTTAAATTTATAATAAGTGCAAATTATTCAGTAGCAGTAACAGATAGAAATATAGATAAATCACTAGTATTATATTGGAAAATATCAGGAATAGAATTAACTCCAGGAAGTAAAATATTTACAGCAAGATGTAAAAATCTATATGTATTAACAACAAAATATAAAATAACAGGAAAAAATAAGATTAACAAAATACAAATAGAAAGCCCATTCGAACAAATTGTAAAAACAATAGATTATAATGATTATACCTATAGAGACATAGATACAGAAGAAAATTTAGAAATAGTAAATGATAGAATAAGTACAACGAAAAGAATAGCTAATGAAAAATCAGAGTCATCAAGCTCATCAAAAAGAACAAGTTATGAAACAAATTCAATAAGTAATTTAAACTAATATTACATAACAGGAAAAATAAATGAAAAAGAATATTTAATACTTTTGAATACAGGACAAGAAGAAAATTATATAGCAAAATATCTAGTAAAAAATGAAGAAATAAAGACTGATAATGATATGTGCCCAGATCTACCACGAAGTTTAATAAATAATAAAAATATAGCAGAAAAAGAAATAATAATAGGAGTTAGAAAAATAAAAATAGAATTCGAAGTAAAGGAAGAAATGCAAAAAGCAGATATAATATTAAGAATAAAATGGTTAGAACAAGTAAAACCATATAATATAGAACATACACGATTAACCTTAACATATAACAAAGAAAAATTATTCTTAAAAAGAGCCTTAACATGAAATGAAGATATATGTATTAATGAAGATAGTAGTAGAAGGATATTACAGTAGATATTATACGCCTATGATAGATACAGGAGCAGAAGCTAATTTATGCAGATATAATTGCTTACCAGAAAGTAAATGGGATAAACTAAAAACACCAATAATAGTTAAAGGATTTAATAATGAAGGAAGCTTAATTACTTATAAAGCTAGGAATGTAAAAATACAAGTATGGGACAAGATATTAACAATAGAAGAAATTTATAATTATGAATTAACATCAAAAGATATACTTTTAGGAATGCCATTCTTAGATAAATTATACCCACATATAATAACCAAAATAGACTGGTGGTTTACAACACAATGTAAACAAAAAGTAAGAGCAAAAAAAGTTAATAATAAAATAAGAAAGAAAACTGATTGGATAAAAGGAAGTGAAAAAATTACACAAAAGTTAGAAAATATAAAAAATACTGAAGATACAATAGAACTAGTAGTATTTTCGATAAATAAAACAGAAATAACTATATTTTCAATAAATAAAATAGAAATAATTCAGAAAAAATTAGAACAATTATATAGTGAAGATCCATTAAAAGGATGGGAAAAACATAAAACTACTATAAAAATTGAATTAATAGATAAAAATAGCATAATAACCCAAAAACCATTAACATATAATTTTGATGATTTAAAAGAATTTAAAATGCACATAGATGAATTATTAGAAAAACAATATATACAAAAAAGTAATAGTAAACATAATAGTCCAGCATTTATAGTAAATAAACATAGTGAACAAAAAAGAGGAAAAAGTAGGATGGTTATTGACTATAGAAATTTAAATGCAAAAACTATAACATATAAATATCCAATACCAAATAAGATATTAAAAATAAGACAAATCCAAGGATATAATTATTTTAGCAAATTTGATTGTAAATCAGGATTTTACCACCTAAAGCTAGAAGAAGAATCTAAAGAATTAACCGCATTTACGGTACCACAAGGATTTTATGAATGGAACGTGTTACCATTTGAATATAAAAATGCACCAGATAGATATCAACATTTTATGGACAATTATTTTAAACAATTATCTAATTGTATAGTGTACATAGATGATATATTATTATATACAAAAACCAAAGAAGAACATTTAAAATTATTAGAACAGTTTACAGATATAATAGAAAAATTGGGAATAAGTCTTAGCAAAAAGAAAGCTGAAATTATGAAAAATCAGATAGAATTTTTAGGAATATAAATAGATAAAAGTGGAGTAAAAATGCAACAACATATAGTACAAAAAATAATAAATTCGAAAGAAGAATTAGATACAAAAAAGAAATTACAATCATTTTTAGGACTAGTAAACCAAGTAAGAGAATATATTCCAAAATTAGCAGAAACTTTAAAACCACTACAGAAAAAATTAAAAAAGGATATAGAATATAACTATGATGAAAAAGATAAAAAACAAGTTCAAAAAATAAAATTACTTTGTAGAGAATTACCAAAATTACAATTTTCAGATGAAAATAGAAAATTTATATATATAGTAGAAGCAGATGCTAGTGAATATAGTTACGGAGGAGTACTTAAATATCGATATGAAGCAGAAAAAATAGAACATCATTATAGATACTACTCAGGTACGTTCAACGAGACAGAAATAAAATGGAAAATAAATAGGAAAGAATTATGTTCATTATATAAATGTTTATTAGCATTTGAGCAATATATTGTATATAACAAATTTATTGTACGAACAGATAATACACAGGTACGCTGGTGGTTAACAAAGAAAATACAAAATTCAGTTACAACAAAAGAGATTCGGAGACTAGTTTTGAATATATTAAATTTCACATTTACAATTGAAGTGATTAGTACTAACAAAAATGTTATTGCAGATTACATATCAAGACAAAGCTACACAGACTGAAATAATAGAAGAAGATACTCTAGAAAAAATACTTAACACCCTAACTACGCTTTCAATGAAAGTGGACAGTATGGGTAATGAGATAGAAAAGCTAAAGACTGATGAAGAAAAACTGAAGTCTATAGCTACAAATCAGCTAACTCAGCAGTGTGCAGAGTTATGTCGATCGGAAGACATTAAAAATCCAGAGCTAGAAGGAGACGTTGGGACACTCCATAAAACCCATAACATTTATCAATCTACTTCTGCAGGTACAAGCAAAGGAGTTAATAGACCAAGATACCAGAATATAAATATGAACAAAATATTTGAAAAATCATTTACACCAAAAACACAAAAAGACCACTTGTTCATACCCCACAAGTTAACACATACCGAGATAGCCTAAACCAAGACAAAAAAGTATACAACTACACCGTCCAGAAATACATAGAAAATATATACAGAGTACAAACTTTTCTAAACCACAACCCCAGAGCTACAAATATCAAAGAACTAAATACCAACTATATAACCCAAAAATTACAAGGATATAATAAACTAATTGCACTACCCAAAACTAACCCAAGCCTAGTTAAAACCTGTTTTGACTATGGACTACTAAATACCATATATACCCAAGACGGAGAAGAGCTAACAGCTATGGAAGAATTATACAAGATATTCACCACCTACAAAAGAATAACAAAAGAAAATTTATTTTATATAAAGTGTTATACTGCACCAGCAGAGATATTATATGATGAAATAAAACCAGTTATACAAGTTGTAAAGATAGGATTAACTAGAGATATGATTATACCAGAAGATATTACGCAGCAACCGGAGATACCCAGAATTGAGATACCAGATTTTTATGCAAATAAACGACTTATTGGACTAGCTACTATCATCCAAGAACTAGCAAATAACTATACTAACGGAAACCCAATATGGAGCTATTATTCAAGAGATCATCAAATGATTTACTCAAATTCAAAAGAGCTACAACAAGCAGATATGGAAGATGTAAGACAATGGATAATGACGCTACTCAACCCAGAAAAACAGTCTACCGTAAGAGCAATAAAAAAAGGATTTATTTCAGACGGACTGCTAACAAGATATTGTAAGATAATTGGACATAAATATTCAGATCACCAATGTTCGAGGTGTAATGGAGAAGATAATATTATTCCAGAGGTACATCTAGAATAAAAATCAAGAAGACAAAATGTCAGCTGGAAAGATAAAATAAGGAGCAATAATGGAGCAGATACGACAAAATCAACGGAGACAAGATACTGTACAAAGTCTGAATTATTGTACAAAAGTCTTGATTGAATTATTGTACATTGATTGAATTATTAAGACTTTTACGTAGATGTAGGAAAATAGGTTAGGCCTATATAGCCCCTTTTATTGACTTTTTAGTTCCTAGGTTTATAATTTTTGTAAAGTTTGGATGTAAAGATACTTTTTCGTTCTATAAATAAAGAAGGCAGAAGGCATTGCAAAGACAAGCCTTCATGCGTTGAAGCAACTTTTCTCTCCATTCCACAACAAATACTTTACTCAATTAATTAAATAAACATATTTCAATGGAAAAAGCTATGGAGGAACAAAACTCAGAAATATCAAAGCAACCCGAACAGGTATATCTATTTATGATTATGAATAGCTAAATTCATAATTCCCAACAATCATGATATGATAAAATAAATTCATATTAGTTACTTTATAGTAGAATTATTCGAAGAATAATATGTTAAGAAGTTTATTAACAAAGAGGAAACGGAGAAAAATCCCTAAGGACTATGCTATCCTAAAGGTGAAACCAATGAGGCAAGAAGCCGTGGCGGGGAGTAACCAGAGTAGAGGCGCTGTTTAAGGGAAAAAGTATCCGAATTACCATGTTAATAGTGACGGAAGAACATATTATTTAAGAATAATCTAGTATATAGTAAGCTAAGATGACCATATTTTGTTATGTACATGGTTGAAGGGAATATTTTGAAAAAAGTAATTTTATGAAAATGAATGATAATTTATCTGATGTGATGGTAGATAAATTCAAAATACTTATTTTGTATGCACTTAGAGATATAAAAGTAGCAGATATAAGAAAAATCATATTAGAAAAAGCTTTTGGTAAATACTACATGACTAGAGTAAATTATATATCATATCTACTTAACTACTCTTACAAATACTTACGATGATAAGTTACACAGAATTTTTAGAAAAAGATATAAGAAACATACAGTTACTAGAAAAACAGATAAAAATAAATATAAACAAATACATGAAAAATAAAGATATAAAATACATAGAATTTCTTAATAAAAATATGCAAAAACTACTAAGGCTAAAACAAACAACTACAAAATATCATAATAAAACCAATTTTAAAAGATAGATCATTTAGATTATCTTAAAATTTTAATCTTATATATACTTAAAAACATAGAAATTATAGATATCAAGAAAATAATATTAGATAAAGTAATAGACTACGAAATTGAAACTACAAATTGTCTAGAAAAGTTATACGAAGAAATTTATCCAGAAGGATATTATTCAAATTAAAAAATGTTAGAATATATTAGAAAAACTAGAGAAAATCAAGAAAATCTAAATAATGAAATTAATTATAGAAACCGAATTAGAAAAATAATGAAAAACCTACTAGAAAAATTAATATGGATAGAAAAAACCTTAGAAAATTTAGATAAAAGTACATGTGATAGTTTATATAATTTAAAAAACTCACTACGAGAAGAACAACACAAGATAATAAATAACATTGAAAATTTAGAATTAGATATACATTATAGTACAGATAGGATAAATTATTATACAGAAATTTGTAACTCTGCAATTACTACAAGATAAAATAATTAATGAATATATCTTACGAAAAAAGTAAATCATTAAAAGATATTGAAACAAAATTTAAAACATATCCACGCACAAATAAAAATAGATTCACTAGAAACCTAATCAATCTATTAAATATATATAATCCGTGCATTTTTCTCCGTTTCCTCTTTGTTAATAAACTTCTTAACATATTATTCTTCGAATAATTCTACTATAAAGTAACTAATATGAATTTATTTTATCATATCATGATTGTTGGGAATTATGAATTTAGCTGGTGCAGTATAACACTTTATATAAAATAAATTTTTTACATAATATCTTTTCCTTGGTTTCTTATATTTATATTTT
>NW_025870362.1:0-3275 GCF_002878395.1 Capsicum annuum
AAATACTTACCATGATAAATTACATAGAATTTTTAGAAAAAGATATGAGCAACATACAGTTAATAGAAAAACAGATGAAACTAAATTTAGACAAATACATGGAAACTAAAGAGATAAAATATATAGAATTTCTTAATAAAAATATGCAAGAACTACTAAGACTAAAACAAACAACTACAAAATATTATAATAAAATATTTAGTCAATTTTAAATGATAGATAATCTTAAAGTCTTAATCTTATATATACTTAGAGATATAGAAATTATAGATATTAAGAAAATAATATTAGAAAAAGTACTAGACTATGAAATTGAAACCATAGATTGGATAGCACAGTTCTACCTAGATAACTACCCAGAAGGATATTATTCAGATTAAGAGATGTTCGAATATATTAGAAAAACTAGAGAAAATCAAGATAATCTAAATAATGAAATTAGTTATAAAAACCGAATTAGAAAAATAATGGAGAACCTAAAAGAAAAATTAATATGGATAGAAGAAACCTTAGAAAATTTAGAAAAAAGTACATGTGATAGTTTATATAATTTAAAAAACTCGCTACGAGAAGAACAATACAAGATAATAAATAACATTGAAAATCTAGAATTAGATATACATTACAGTACAATTAGGATAAATTATTATACAGAAATCTGTAATTCTACAATTACTACAGGATAAAATAATAAACCATACAAATTAATGAATAAATCTTACGAAAAGAATAAATCATTAAAAGATATTGAAACAAAATTTAAGAAATATCCACGCACAAAGAAAAATAGATTCATTATACATATAATAGATCTATTTCATAAGTTAGTTATCCGCATAGATACGCACCCCCTACAAATTATGCTATTTTTATCTATTAATTTAATTTTTATAGTAGTTTTATGTTTTTCTCATCCTTTTAATGGATCTTCACTATATAATTGTTCTAATTTTTTCTTAATTATTTCTATCTTATTTATTGAAAATATAGTTATTTCTATTTTATTTATCGAAAATACTACTAGTTCTATTGTATCTTCAGTATTTTTTATATTTTCTAACATTTGTAGGGGGGTGCGGATCTATGCGGATAACTATGCGGATAACTAACTTATGAAATAGATTTATTATATGTATAATGAATCTATTTTTCTTTGTTCACTATGTTTATTTACTATAAATGCTGAACTATTATGTTTGCTATTACTTTTTTGTGTATATTGTTTTTCTAATAATTCATCTATATGCATTTTAAATTCTTTTAAATCGTCAAAATTATATGTTAATGGTTTCTGGGTTATTATGCTATTTTTATCTATTAATTCAATTTTTATAGTAGTTTTATGTTTTTCCCATTCTTTTAATGGATCTTCACTATATAATTGTTCTAATTTTTTCTTAATTATTTCTATCTTATTTATTGAAAATATAGTTATTTCTGTTTTATTTATCGAAAATACTATTAGTTCTATTGTATCTTCAGTATTTTTTATATTTTTTAACTTTTTTATAATTTTTTCACTTCCTTTTATCCAATCAGTTTTCTTTCTTATTTTATTATTAACTCTTTTTGCTCTTACTTTCTGTTTACATGGTGTTGTAAACCACCAGTCTGTTCTAGTTATTATATGCAGGTATAATTTATCTAAAAACGACATTCCTAAAAGTATATCTTTTGATGCTAGTTCATAATTATAAATTTCTTTTATTGTTAATATCTTATCCCATACTTGTATTTTTACATTCCTAGCTTTATAAGTGATTAAGCTTCCTTCATTATTAAATCATTTAACTATTATTGGTGTTTTTAATTTATCCATTTACTTTCTGGTAAGCAACTATATCTACATAAATTAGCTTATGCTCCTGTATCTATCATAGGCGTATAATATCTACTGTAATATCCTTCTACTACTATCTTCATTAATACATATATTTTCATTTTATGTTAAGGCTCTTCTTAAGAATAATTTCTCTTTGTTATATGTTAAGGTTAATTGTGTATGTTCTATATTATATGGTTTTACTTGTTCTAGTCATTTTATTCCTAATATTATATCTGCTTTTTGCATTTCTTCCTTTACTTCAAATTCTATTTTTATTTTTCTAATTCCTATTATTATTATTTTTTCTGCTATATTTTTACTATTTATTAAACTTCTTGGTAGATCTGGGCACATATCATTATCAATTTTTATTTCTTCATTTTTTACTAGATATTTTACTATATAATTTTCTTCTTGTCCTGTATTTAAGAGTATTAAATATTCTTTTTCATTTATTTTTCCTGTTATGTAATATTGGTTTAAATTACTTGTTGAATTTATTTCATAACTTGTTCTTTTTGATGAGCTTGATGATTCTGGTTTTTCATTAGCTATTCTTTTCGTTGTACTTATTCTATCATTTACTATTTCTAAATTTTCTTCTATATCTATGTCTCTATAGTTATAATCATTATAATATATTGTTTTTACAATTTGTTCGAATGGACTTTCTATTCGTATTTTGTTAATCCTATTTTTTTCTGTTATTTTATGTTTTGTTGTTAATACATATAAATTTTTGCATCTTCGTGTAAATATTTTACTTCCTGGGGTTAATTCTATTCCTGATATTTTCCAATATAATACTAATGATTTATCTATATTTTTATCTGTTACCGCTACTGAATAATTTGCACTTATTATAAATTTTAATTTTTGGTATATTAGATTTCTTTTTACGATAGTTATTATGCTTTTTTCTATAGGTTTTATAATTCTATCATCTGCTAAATATAATTCTATTGGTGTATCTATTCCTTCTGTAAAACATGCTTTTATTAATATCTCTGTACCTCCAAGGTGTACATATTTTATTGGGTCTCCTTTACTTTTTATATCATTTATCTCTTTATTAATTATTCTTTTTGTTACTAGTGGTATACTAGCTTTGCCTTTAGCATATCTACAGTCTATTACATGTTACTTTTGGCATACTACATAATATTAGTCCTTTTTTCTAGTAAAAATATTTTTTATTGTTGGTATTTTAAATATTTTTTCTACACTTAAATCTAATTCCTTTCCTTTTATTTCATTAAATATGTTAATGTCAAATATTATTTTTTGTTCTGTTCCTTCATCATTTAAATATTCTTTCTTTGTTATTATTTTTATATCTTTTCAGTCATTTGATTCATCTATTTCACTATCTATTTCATTATCTGTTTCGTTTTCTGAAATTTCATATATACTATCCTCACTTTCTAATTCATAATCTATATAATCTATC
>NW_025870363.1:0-1185 GCF_002878395.1 Capsicum annuum
GAGAAGAAGTGTAGAAAGAGTTTCATGGTATCTGAAAACATTAGTCACTTAAGTCAATGTCAAACCAATAGATCTCGTTATCAATAAATTCATTGTGATTTGCAAAAAGTTCTTCTTCTATTAAGCGATGAATTAGAGTTTCTAAGATAAGGAAATGAATATCTTCATTCAAAGGGATGCATTTGATGATAGTTATAATAATTTTTTCAGAGAGGAAGTATGTGTAAAAACTCATATCAAATATTCTCGGGATAAAAAATCTGGCAAAGAATTTTCACTACCCTTTTTATATTGTATTTCATAATCAAACGGGGCTAACTGAGCTTGCCACCGCGCAAATATTAATTTAGAAGCATCATGCTTGAAGTCTTTATCAAACATAAATTTAACTGATTGAGCATCAGTACGAATTATAAATTTTTGGTTATACAAATCATCTTGGAATTTTAAAACACATTTTACAATAGTTAGCATTTCATGGGCTACCGTTGCGTATTTTTTCTGACTTTCTGTCCATTTACCAGAATAAAATCGAATTAAACATTCAGATTTTGTATGGGGATTTACTTGTTTAAGTATTCCGCCATATCCAATATTAGAGGCGTCAGTCTCAACAATTTTTAACCAATTAGGGTTGGCCAGAGAAGTGCAAGGAAGAGATTGTACTCGAGTTTTGATTAGTTTTACCAAATCAGTGTGGGCTTTAGTCCACGGAGTTTTGTGATCCTTTTTCAGACGATCGTAGAGCGGAGCTAGATCACGAGACAGATTTCGATAGAAGGGAGAGATATAATTAAGACTGCCAAGAAATCTTTGTAGTTGCTTCTTGTCAGTAATTTCATCAGGGAATTCGGTAGCGAATTCAAGTACCCGCTGTATTGGCTCAATTAAGCCTTGAGAAATATTATGGCCAAGAAATCTAATACTAGTTTGAAATAGACTGACTTTTGGTTTTGAAATGACTAGACCATTTTGAATAATGATTTGCTTAAAAATATGCAGATGTTTAAAATGACTTTCAAGAGTTTTGGAAAATACTAGAATGTCATCTATATAGACAATGATGAAATCCATATAAGGATTAAAAATATCATTCATAATTTTTTGAAATTCAGAAGGAGCATTTTTTAATCCGAACGGCATAACATTCCATTCATATTGTCCAAAGGGGACATTAAAAGCAGT
>NW_025870364.1:0-9959 GCF_002878395.1 Capsicum annuum
TTGACACTGATGACACTTGCGAACAAAGCGAGAGCAATCTCGCTCCATAGTTAACCAATAATATCCTGCCCGCATGATTTTCTTTGCTAAAACATAGCCATTCATATGCGAACCGCACACCCCGAATGTACCTCATTCATGATTCTTTCAGCTTCCTGAATATTAACACATCTCAACAAGTTCAAGTCTGGGGTTCGTTTGTACAGGATCTCCCCACTTAAGAAGAAACCATTAGCAAGTCTCGTAATGGTTCTTTTTTTATCTGCTTTGGCGTGTATTGGATATTCTTTTGACTTTAGGAAGCGTTTGATATCATAGTACCAAGGTTCATTATCTGGTTCTGCATCAATTATATTGCAATAACCATGTTGATCTTATATCTGTATCTCTAACGGGTCGAAATGCGTATTTCCTGGGTACGGGAGCATGGAAGCTAGGGTAGCCAGGGCATCAGCCAGCTCATTATGGGATCTGGGAATATGTCTAAACTCGATAGACTCAAACCTTTTGCTAAGGTCCTTTACGAACTGTTTGTATGGAATGAGCTTGATATCTCTCGTTTCCCTTTCACCTTGAATTTGTCGAATGAGTAATTCGGAATCTCCCAACACCATTATCTTGTGCACATCCAGATTTATTGCCATATTTAACTCCATGATGCAAGCTTCATATTCTGCTGTGTTATTAGTACAAAAAAAATGGAGTCGTGCTGTGGCGGGATGATGATGCCCGATTGGTGAGACGAGAACCGCCCCAATTCCTACTCCTTTGACATTGACTGCCCCATCAAAATATAATTTCCATGCATACATATCATCTTAAACTTCTTCCAATTGAATTTATCTCTTCATCAGGAAAGTAAGTTCGCAAAGGCTCATAATCATTGTCAACTGGATTCTCTGCCAAATGATCGGCCAATGCTTGCGCTTTCATAGCGGTACGAGTAACGTACACAATGTCGAATTTTATAAGTAAAATCTGCCACTTCGCCAATCTGCCTGTGGGCATAGGTTTTTGAAAAATGTACTTTAAAGGATCCATTCGAGATATGAGGTAGGTTGTGTAGGACGAAAGATAGTGCTTCAACTTCTGAGCAATCCAAGTTAGGGCGCAACATGTCTTTTCTAAAAGAGTATATTTCACCTCGTAACTCGTGAACTTTTTGCTCAAATAATAGATTGCTTGTTCCTTTTTGCCTGTGATATCATGCTGTCCTAAAACACAGCCAAAAGAATTGTCCATCACTGACAAATATAGAAATAAAGGCCTACCGGGTTCCGGTGGGACCAACACAGGAGGATTTGCCAAATATTCTTTAATCTTGTCGAATGATTCTTGACATTCGTCTATCCATTGGATAGCAGCATCCTTTTTTAGCAACTTAAATATCGGTTCACATGTAGTGCTGAGCTGAGCGATGAATCTGCTTATATAATTCAGCCTTCCAAGAAAACTCATGACCTCAGTTTTATTCTTCGGAGACGGCAATTCTTGAATAGATTTTACCTTGGCGGGGTCCAATTCAATGCCTCTGCGGCTAACTATGAAACCCAAAAAGTTTCCCGGATGGAACGCCAAATGCACACTTGGCCGGATTGAGCTTAAGATTATACTTTCGCAATCTTTCGAAGAATTTCCTCAAGTCATATACATGATCGACTTGTGTCTTGGACTTGATAATGACATCATCAACATATACTTCTACTTCCTTGTGCATCATGTCATGAAAAATAGTAGTCATAGCTCTCATGTACGTAGCTCCCGCGTTCTTTAAACCAAATGGCATGACCCTATAGCAATAAGTACCCTACGGGGTGGTGAAAGCAGTCTTTTCTGCATCTGTTTCATCCATCAGGATCTGGTGATATCCGGCATAACAATCCACGAAAGATTGGATCTCATGTTTAGCACAATTATCAACAAGGATATGAATATTGGGTAGCGGAAAGTTATCTTTAGGGCTTGCTTTGTTCAAATCCCTATTGTCAACACAAACTCTGATTTTGCCATCTTTTTTCGGTACGGGCACCACATTAGCCAACCATGTGGTGTACTGAGCGACCCTGATCACGTTCGCGTTCAATTGCTTCATGATTTCCTCTTTGATTTTATCGCTCACGTCAGTTTTAAACTTTCTTTGCTTTTGCTGGACCGGTGAGAAATCAGGGTATGTAGGCAGTTTGTGGACCACCAAATCCGTGCTTAGACCCGGCGTATCATCATAAGACCAAGCAAAAACATCCTTATACTCGATCAAAATCTGAACAATATCATTCCTGATATTCTAATCCGCATGAATACTTATTTTTATTTCTCTAACCTCCTCACCAGTTCCCAAATTTATTATCTCGGTGTCATTTAAATTGGGTTTGGGCTTATCCTCAAATTGATCCAATCCTTTTTTGACTTCCTTATCAGCTTCCCCTTCATCGTATTCATCTACCGTTTGGTTTGCTGATTCGAGATTAGACAACTTTTTAGGGTCTAAATGTGAACTCCACGTACATGCCATGTTATTGGAGCCAGTATTAACATAACTGAAATAAGATAAAAATAAAAATTAAAAGAGGGAAGAAAAGGTAAATTTACTAGAAAACTTGAATTTCATTTATTTGAATCGGAAAGGATAGGAGGGTTAACATGAAAGCAGATCAACTAAACTATGTGGACTACGACCCTGAGAATAGTCCAAAATACAAAAGAAAGAAAAACGAAACAACAAAATAAACTACCAAGACTCCTTCCTTGTGGGGAGAGGAGTGGCTTCCTAGTTAGTGAGCTTGATATTTGGCCCGACGAACTGCACATCTGCATGGCTAGGGCCTTCACCCATCTGAACCATGTTTACTTCATGAAACATTTCCTTGAGACCTTGACATATTTCATCCACATCCTTGTTAGAATATGGGTATTGATTTTCTTCCTTTTGAGCTTTCGTGAAAGATTGGCTGATGTGTGGAACCGGACTTGTCAATTTCCAATCCTTCTTCTTCTGCTCTCTTTCCCATTTTCTATCTGCTGCGGTAGGCTTAAAGCCTAAGCCAAAGGAGTCACGGCTACCACATGGATCTACGGGGTTTATAATTCCTTGCAGCGAAACCCCTAATCCTTTTCCCAGTTCATAACTATTTTATAGCATTTGACTAGCCACCATGATTGAAGTAGAAGAGAGATGAGGCCCCGGAATCAGCGTGCCTTCCACGACTAGATCAGCTGTCACAATTTCAAAGGCTTGATATATGGAAGATTCACAACCCCCCTTTGTTTCGATACAGGGTACAGAAGGATCTCGATGTATGGGAAGGTCATCCTCTCCATGTACAATGATTTCCTGATTGTCGTGTTCAAACTTAACTACTTGATGCAAAGTAGAGGGTATGGCTTTGGCCGTGTGGATCCATGGTCTTCCTAAAAGCAGGTTGTAGGAAGTATCCATGTCTATTACTTGAAAGGTGATCGTAAAGTCAACTGGTCCAATAACCAAAGCAAGATCTACCTCACCAATTGTGTCTCATTTTGCACCATCAAAATCCCGAACACATACATTATTGGACCGAATCCTATCTGGGCTGATTTTTAATTTTTGCAAAGTAGAGAGAGGACAGATATCTACTCCTGAACCTCCATCGATCATTACCCTTTTTATGTAATGTCCTTCGCATTTGATAGTCAGATGCAAAGCCTTGTTGTGACCAGAACCTTCTGTGGGTAACTCATCATCAGTGAAAGTGATTCTATTTGCTTCAAATATTCTACGAACCATCCTTTCTATTTGACATACCGTAGTTTCCTTCGGGACGTATGCTTCATTCAACAACTTAATCAATGCCTGATAATGTTCTTTAGAATGTAGCAGCAGGGATAATAATGATATTTGAGTCGGGGTTTTCCTCAATTGATCGACAATGGAGTAGTCTTGGGTTTTCATTTTCTTCAAAAATTCCTCGGCCTCTTCGTTTGTGACAGGTGTTTTCATTGGCCCTTGACTATCTTTAAACTGCTTTGGTCTCCTTAACTCTTCTGGAACATAGTATCTTCCCGATCGAGTCAAACCCCCTGTTTCGTTTGTCTCTTCCATGACCTCTTTTCCTTTGTACATCATCGTGGTTTTGTTGTAGTTCCATGGGATGGTTTTCAAGTTTGTCACTGGGAGCTGTGTTGCGTGTCTTATGACAATGGGTTCTGTTATCTTTCTCATGTTGTTGTGCTGTTGGTCGAACCCTGCGGGACCACTCGAAACATATAGTTTTGGCCCATCTTGTGTTATTCCCTTTAGCTTTGCAGGAACATACAATACCATCTTTTCTGAATCTCGGGGCCTTATAATGGAACTCGCTCCTTTCACGATTAGTGGTTCTCTTGGCATATACTTCAGTGCTTCTCCCTGGTTTTCCTTCAAGGCACCTATTTCTGGCATTGCTTGGCTTGTTGGCCTGCAGTCTCTATCGTTAAAAATCATCCCCACGAAGTGTGTGTTACTGTGATTAGGAAGTGGATTGTCAGTGACATTCGGTGCTTCTTCTTTTTGTATTACGATTGCCTTACTTTTGATTAACTTTTCAATGGCTCTCTTCAGACTCCAACAGTTTTCGGTACTGTGACCTTGGACGTTGGAATGGTACTCACACCTTACATTAGGATCAAACCAACTTGCATTCGGATCCACTTTGAAAGGCAAAATAGGTTCAATCCATCCTAATCTGACCAATTTCCGCAACAGGCTCGTATATAATTCTCCAATTGGGGTGAAGTTTTCCTTTGGCCTCTGTTCTCTTGTATATTCTGCCGTATCATACGGATTACGAGGGGCTTGTAAATTTGGCTGCCGCGGACGAAAACCTTGTGGCGCAGGTGCCCGCCATTGTGGACGCTACGGAGGTCGGGCATACGCTTGAGCATTTAGAACAGCAGGTTGAGGCGTATAATAATGTTAAGGAGGGCTGGGTTGTCCCTGTTGGACATGAACGTAAGGGGAGTTCCGTCCCCTTTGGGCATTGCCCGATCCTGACGCCATCATGGATCCTTCCTCCTTCTTCTTTCGATTTCCAAAACTACCTGATCCGCTCTGAATGGCTTGTGTAGTGGCCCCGAGGGCGGTTTGGCTCATGATTTTTCCTGATTTGATGCCATTCTCCACCATTTCCCCATTTTTTATTGCTTCGGCGAAAGGTTTACCAACCGCGGCCAGTAAGTGATGAAAGTAATCGGACTCTTGAGTTTGGATAAAAACGTCAATCAATTCCTGGTCCTTCAGTGGCGGCTTGACTCTAGATGCCTGTTCTCTCCATTTTATGGCAAACTCTCGAAAACTTTCAGATGGTTTTTTCTTCATATTAGCGAGAGAAGTGCGGTCAGGGATAATATCGAGATTGTACTGAAATTGTTGCACAAAATCTTGAGCCATATCATCCCAAACGTGCCAATGGGAGATGTCTTGATCGATAAACCATTCGGAGGCTATTCTCGTCAGACTTTCTCCGAAATAGGCCATAAGCAGCTCCTCTTTCCCTCCTGCTCCTCTGAGTTGATTGCAATACCTTTTTAAGTGGGCCACTGGGTCCCCATGACCACTATATTTGTCGAATTTAGGGGTCTTGAACCCTATCGGCAAATGAACATTAGGGAACATACACAGGTCTTTGAAAGAGACGTTTTTGTGTCCTCCCAATCCTTGTATGTTTCTCATACTCTGCTCCAGACTCCTCACTTTTCTAACTATCTCTTCTCGTTCTTCATTCATAATAGCCTTCTCAATCACGATATGAGACTCAGGCTGATGAGTGGGCTGATATGAATTTACGGGTTTGAATGCCAATTCAGGAGGATAGACTTGATCATGATTTAGTTCGTTGATAGGCTTCTATATCATTGATGGAGGATTTATATTAGTTGTCACGGCCTGAATGAAAAGCGGGTTATTCGTGAATGATGGATTTGGAGGACGCATGGTGGATGTGCCAGCAGCGCTAGATACATTAGCGTATGGACCAAATCCAGGCGGATAAAGTGGATCGTCGACTTGGGCTGGAGTAGAACTAGGATGATTTGCATCTGAAAGGCCTGGAATCGAGGAAGGCGGGGCTTTTTCATTCGCCCAGGCCTGATACATTTCTGCAATTTGTTGCTTCAATAACCTATTCTCCTCCAAAGATGCGAACTCTCGTGGGACTAACTGATCTCGACCTTCTTCATTATCAGATTTTGTTCCATCTTTCCGAGTCATCTTCCTTTTTCCTTTATACCTTGTGTTGTACAGGTGAGAGGCCAGCTTGACCACAACCAACCACCTTATTCTCTCTCTCTTTAAAACAGAAACAAATATGTTAGGATTTAGAGAGATTTTTTTTTATTTTTTTATTTTTTAAATATTCATAACTAGCTCAAATGTCATGCACCTAAGTAATCTCCTTCCTGAAATGGACTTAGGAAAACCCTCTTGTTTCATCCCGGCTTTGGTGAATTAATTTTTTTACCCTCATTATTTAATGCCAACATCTTAAAATTATTACTTGAAACTTGAAAAAGAAAAAAAATATTTGATCGCACCCGCCGAGGGTTGCCTACGTATCATGTTTTACATGAATCAGATCATCACGTAGTTCATGGATATGGTAAATATATATATATATTCAGAAATAAGGAGAATAAACTTGAAACAAACGCGAAATTTTTCATGCATTTCCAACTGTTCTTAAAACAAAGCTTTAATGAAAGGAAACTAAAATTATCTAAAACTAGAAAAGACTCAGAATACTGGAGAAATACTAAAAAACCTATAAAGAAACTAATTCTAAGGAAACAAGGACTTTAATAATTATCATCAAGATGCCTTCCAAAGATGTCTTGCAACTTAATCCTCCCTCAGACTTGAGTAGATCCTGGATAATGCTTTTGGCAGATATGGAGCTAGAGCACGTGCCTGACGGCCCAGATTTTCATCGCCTTGGTGAAGATACTTAGCATAAATATTAATCAAGGTTTCACTGAGCTGAAGTACTTCTCCCCTGGCCTCGATCATACTTTCATGGCAGTTTTGCACCCAATGTTGCGTAATGCGTACGGTATGCTTTAGGTCTTCTTCTCGTTCATGAAGGTCATCGATCTGATAGTGAAGCGCCTGTCGTTCGGTCATCCACTGATTTTCCTTAGCTTCAACTTCCTTCTGAAAAGTCGTGAAGCGTCTCGCTATTTCTCTTTCCCGTTCCATGGAAGCTTTTAGCTGAGCCTGAAGCTTCGACTGTGTACTTGTCAGCGAGGCCTTCTCTTTCTCAAAATCATTCGATTGTTGCTCCATAGCACCGGTGACAATATCCAGGTCTTCCTGTAGGGCAAGCATGTCAACACGGTTCTTTCTCTCAATCTCCTTACGAACCAACCTAATTCTGGCCTCAAATTTTGCCTCATGGTGAACCAATTCTTCTCTAGCCCTTTCCAAATCATTGTTTAAGACGTGCAAAGTAGACTGATAGTTCTCTTCTACCTCTCGTCGAGCCTGCTTAATTCTGACTTTGATCTCCGCTTCTCGATCCACTGGCTCTCTGGCCGACCTTTCTGGCATAGCTTTAGGAGGAGGCTGGTCACGAAACCATGGCAGATACCAATAGTCTACCTCGCCCTTGTCACGGTCTTCCACCATGTGATAGAAACCCGAAAGCACACATCCTCCCCAGATCTTAAGTATCTCAGTCTTCCTTAGAGGGATGTCAGGGAGTAATTCGTACATGAACTCTTTCATATCCTCGACTGGCGGTATATGCTGACGTCGACCGAATTGTCGCATGACTCTTAGTGGCACGTAGGGCTGAACACCTTGGAGACCCATTAAGACGATGAAGGGTCGGAAAGTAGACATATATATCACCTCTTTTGAGGGGAACCAATGATAATTCCAGACTATCTTGTCCGCCGTCAACCCCTCCAAGTACTCCTTCCTAGCTCTTATTCCTTCAGGGAAGTTTTGGTTCTCCATCCTCTTCTCATGGCCCTTGATATAATCATTCCACTCGACTCGAAAATCCACAACAAATGGATGGTAACGAATATGCTCGAGCATCCATAACTGCAATAGAATGTTACATCCTTCAAAATAGTCCTCTCCACTTTTGCACATCGTCAGGGCCCGATAAATGTCTGCCAAAATCATGGGCACGAGGGTGACCTTAGGATTCTTCTCAAAAGCGGTAATAAACGCAGCCAAATTGGTGCTGATTTTTCCTCCTCTCTTTGGAAATACCATGATTCCCAAAAAAGCCACTATGAATGCTTCAGAACTGTGCTTTTTCCAGGTTTGGTAGCATCCCCCGTTGTTAAGTTTTGATTTAAACAACTCGAATCCCCTTTCTTGACCATATCTTTCGTACAAAAATTCTAGATGAACCCATCCATTTTCTAGGCAGCCTCCTATGTTCTTCTTTTTTATGTATAATAGCTTGAAAAATCTTTCGGAAGTGACATGCTTCGGTATCATGGGTTCTCCTCGATGAAGGTTCTTTCCCTTTCCAATAAACGCCCCTATTTCCTCCAGTGTGGGAGTAAGCTCAAAGTCGGAGAATCGGAATACGTTGTTTGAAGGATCCCAAAACTGTACCAAAGATTCTATCACGTCTCTTTGTGGTTCAACATTCAACAGACTCCTTAAAAATCCCAAGTGTTTATATACTTCTCCCTGTTCATAGTCAGTCATATTGTTATACCATATCCACAATAGCTTTGGAACATTATCCAACACCATGAAATGGGGTACTTCATCATTCCTCGGCCTCTTGTCACTCCTTCCAACTGAGTTCATATTGCCCTATAGGATAATGATGGCAAATAAGAATTCTATTCTAAACCTCCTAAAGCAGGATAAAAATAATTTTTGAAAGAAGTTGACGAGATGACACGGAATAAGATTTCAAAATGAGCATGAGAAAATAATAACTGACAAAACAGGAAATATCCAAGTCTTCTCAAATATCCTAGAGTAGAGACAATAATTTGATGACGTTTGAACCAGACAGATCAGAAATAATTAAATTATTAAAATAAAATAATGGACCAAATTATTTAAAATGTTTGACAAAAATGGGCTCTATGATATTCCTGAGAAAGATTTTAAAACCAAAGAAAACAGACATAACGAGACCACGACGTTAAAACGACTAATCTTTAGAAAAAGTTCTATGTAAAATCTTATATGTTTTCTAAAATAAACCCTTAAAAATTTTTATTTAACCCCTTTTTCAGATCAATTAATTCACTTAAAAGCCGGTCAACATTCGATATGGCGTTTCCTATAATGCAACAAGCAGCACATAAAATGTACATGATGGTCTCAAAAGGTGACACCTGACCTAGGCGGACCCGACCCCAGGGTCGAGCCCCACTAAGTCAAATATACACATGATACAAATAGAACGCAGTCTATTAGGGATGGCCATGTCTAAGTCCAGTTATGTTAGGTTTAACCTGGTGGAGTTAGGTATCTAGACTGTCAATGAAACGAGCGGACAACTCGAGTCGGCAAAGGACAGCTTTACCGGTAGCAGGGCTTTCCGGCCTCACTGTTGGTCCCTTTCCGTCCTAAGTTATGGGTGACTACAGAATCATTCCCAGGAGCGATGCCGCATCTCTGGTATCTCAAGCTCGGGAGCGTATACCGCATCTCCGAATATACAGTATCTCAGAAGACTCAGATGGGTGTGCAAGAGAAGACAATTTATATTGCAATTCAAATAATATCAAAGCGATAAACATGTAGGCAAAGAACACATTTAGGCCAACAATATACAATATCAAAATTAAATAAAGCCAATTAAGTCAATATAAAAGCTCGAATTCTAGTTGTATCCCCAGCAGAGTTGCCATCTGTCACACCCCTATTTTTCACCGCATCCGACCTCGCTAGGGAGTTGGTTTTAGAGAAAATGGTTTTTCCCGATTAAAGTGACGTTTTGAAAAGGGATTACTTTACTTAC
>NW_025870365.1:0-2847 GCF_002878395.1 Capsicum annuum
TCTATTTATACTAGGTTACAACTAGAATACAAAATGACCAAAAGGCCTTTTAATGAAAAGCCTCAAAATGTCGCCCATGGAGTGTAGTGTAGGTTCAGTTTTGGTGTGTGTGTTTAGGCCCTCTTTTGCATTTTTCTTGCACACTCCAAGACTCGGGTTCATTACACTTTCACACGTCCATCCTCGTGGTCGTACTTGTATCATACTCTCCTTCTTGAAAAGGATTCGACCTCGAATCCATACCTTACAAAATCAAGAGAAGGCAAACAAGCACACATCCTCATGACATGAGGGGTTAGGGTTAGCCAAAAATAACACATAAACATGCCATGCGGAGGCGGAACAAACTTAAAGTATAGCCACGGGTCCTTTGTTTTAATCATGAAAAGATTAGTACAAATGCTACAAAGGAGGTGGCTCGGGCAAGCATCAAGACAAAAGGAAAATAGGCCAAGAGTAATCCTTTCCCACCCTAAGATGGTACCGGGATCAAATGGGTGGAGTAACCAAGGACTTAGGCCTCGGCCACTATTACTTTCCCCTAAGGTGCCGTCTTCAAAATTAGGCATACCCTCTATATCCCTGTGGAAAATATCATGAGCACAAAGAGGATAAAGAAAGGTGTCACACGAGTCAACTCCAACTATGATCTCCTTATGCATGTACTCACTAGTTTCAAGTCCAACAACACTAGTAGGCTTAACATAGGAAACACATAAAGAAGAAGTAGATGGAGTTTCTAAGCATGCAACACTTTCTCTTTCAAGAGAGTAGTCCCTACACAGACATAAACTATCATGGGCAGCAAAGGGATCACAAGCAAAAGCATCTTTACCAAGACAATCACAATTCGGGTTTCTTAAACAATCAAGCACGTCAACGTCATTTCCACCCGATTGATCATTTTCCACAACCTCACTAGTTGTTGGCAACTCATATACCAACGTAGACCCACCTTGGTTTTCACAAGGGTCAACTAGTGTGTGAATACTCTCGTCACTTGGTAATGGAACCTTAGTCAAGTTACAAGTGCTAGCACTAGATGGACACAAATCATTCTCACGAGGAGAATCAATTTCGTCATCTAAAGGATCAACTAGTGCTTGCGTACCTACAACAAGAGTTTGGTCCTCATGTGGCCTAACAATACCGAGAGTATCACAAAAAGGAGACTCGAGCACCTCTACCCTAGGCAAAGTCGCAACTACACCTACTTGGCTCCTACTAGCCACAACACAACATTCCAAGTTCATAGGAGTATAGGGGATAACGTTTTTACCTCGTAACTCACGTGAGCTACGGCCTTCCTCTTGATGTGTGTCCGGGCAGACCATTTGCTCCCTTTGACCTACCATACGATCCAACCTTTCATTTGCCATAGCTAGGTCTCGGGACATAGTGTCAAGATAAGCCAAAATGACATTGGTGGCATTGTTGTCCATGGGTTGAGAGGTTGAAGCCGCGGGTTCCCTTGTAATTGTACCTAAAAAAAAAAAGAAAAGAACAAGCCTACAAAGCAAAACACAAGTTAGTTCGAAAGAACCTCACCACACTCTCACACACTTAATTGTCTCACACTTGGATTCACAAGTGTTGCAAGTCGGCTCGTAGTTCGTGATGAATCGAGGGGTGAGTCTACTCCTTGGTCGGAATGAATTCTTTGTTTGAAGACACGAGAAAAGTAGTGTCCGAACTTGAACCAAGAAGTACTATGATTTTAAAAATGATAAAAGCACAAAAGAAACGTAGACACGAACAATGGATTCAAAGGACTAATTGACAATCTAGTAGGAGTTTACTAGTTTATTAATTAGTACTAGGATCAATTAAACGAAACGAAGGATCAACAAATCAGAAACAAAGACATCTAAAATTTGAGCTTAAAAATTGTCGGTGAACAGTAAAACGTGACGTGGCAACCACGTATTGGTTGCGGTTGTTATCAAATTTTATTTTCCAATTCAAGTCTTGATCCAATTGTAATTTGGAATTGGTGGGAATTGGTTAAGGAGGGAAAACAAGTCTTGAAATCCTCTTTCAAATTCAAAAAGCAAGACTTGACTTTTCTCCTCAAGACAAGGTCCTTAAATCATGGAAAAGTTGTTGAGAAGTGATTGATAGGTCTTTAGTGGTTGGGGGTCTTTCAAGACTAACAAGTTTCTACACCTTTTTGGATCAAATAAGCACTTTATTTTTCTAGAAAGGTATGAAGTTAGTGATGAACATCAACAACAACAACAACATTCACCAAGAACAACAACAACAATTTTCAAGAACACCAACAATTCCCTTTTCACAGCCCACTCTAAACCCACAACAATATTGTCTCACACGACCAAGACTACCATATCTTTAAAAAAATTGGTCTTAGGACACCAATTTTATAACAACATCACACGGCCAAACTAAGAACAACAACAATATTCACATTACAATTTCAAACTGTGAGCCACAACAACACCAACAACAATCAGCCAAGCTTATGTTCATAACAACAACATCAACATTTCAAGCTCAAATCTAAGATATAGACTCAATGTATTAGTGAGGAACAATACTAACACTTAGAGACAACAAAGACGAGTAAAAATCTTGGCCAATACACAACAAAAACACAATTTTCGGCCAAGAACACAAATGGACAGATTGCTATTTTTCTGGAATTTTCAGATTTCAACTTTTTTTTTAACAATTTTTTTTTTCAACTAACAAGCGCAAGATTGATCTTGTGGGAACAAGATCAAGCCATGCTTTGATACCAAATGATACAAGAAAACCAAGGGATACACGAAATTACACTCCAAACAGTCCACAAATCACAAGATTCGAGGACCTATTGGAGACCAA
>NW_025870366.1:0-1258 GCF_002878395.1 Capsicum annuum
CATAATTTTTTTTTGTTGATTTGCTAATTTCATTTCTTTGATATGAAAAAAGAGGATAGATAAAATCTAGGGCTGCATATCGGTCGGTTCGGTTTGATTTTGAAAATTATCGATTTTACTTATTCATTATCGGTTTGTATATATGCTAAACCGTTAAAGAACCGTTAAGATAGCAGTTAATCGGTTATCGGTTTATCATTGTTATCGATTCGGTTATCGGGTGAACCGTTAACATTAAACATATCTAATTTAAAGTACAAAGCTAGTAAGTAGTAAGCTACTGCCTACGATTACATCGCTACGACCAACTGCTTAGTGTTTTTTCTTGTTTCTATGCACAAAGTCCCGAGCACAAAGCCACAAATAGAATACAAAATATTAAAACTCAAGTCAAAAATTAATTTAAAACTGTTAGCACAAACAAAATAGAAAAATTCAAAGTAAAAGTCACACGCTCACACAAGTTGAAAATTAATAGGATTAGCCGATTAGCAGTAGAATCATGTTCCCAGATGATTCCAAGCAGTTAGATTTATACCAATAATTCCAAAACAGAATCATGTAAATGAAACAACTGCTCTGAACTAGAAACTGCAGGGTATCCACTATCAATTAGACTGAGATGATTCTGAAGAAGCAGGGTGTTTAATAAGGAACCTAACTAGCAAATCGAGGAGTAGACCAGATATGAAAAATAGGACAGCTAATATAACTATAATGAAAAGAACAGCTGGACTAATATAAAATTTAGTTCTCAGGTGGGGATGAAGAAGATGTGTTTAGTTCTTTGTGAAAATCTGAAATTTCACCAAATGGGGGAGGGGGATATGTAAAGACACCATCTTTTCTATGTTGAATCAAGAACTTCTCAAATGGGTATGACTAGAAACCCATCTTTGTGACCCAACTTTACCAAATGAACAAATCATCTCAAAAACACATCCAAAAGAACCCAACTTTCTCAACTTCTTTTCACCATCTCTGAACCAAAAATCACGCAAAAACACACTTGAATTCAAGCAGTTTCAATAAAAAAAAACCTACTATTAACACTGCCCCATCAGAAGACTTCTAAGAATGAAATCGAGCAAAAACAAAAATTCTTACCTGTTGACTGTTGAGAGCAAAAGCAAAAATCGACTTGGGTCTCTTCAGTTTTCAGCAAAATCGAGCTTCAATACTGATGCGGTCTTTGAGCCGATGAGCGTGAGTGAGGCAGAGTTCAGACAGATCGCGTGAAAATTGAAAATTAAAAGAA